>NW_027069624.1:970423-1058606 GCF_002906115.3 Quercus suber | reverse complement strand
ATATATATATATATATATATCAACATTCAACATTGCCCAATTGGCTGAGAAAAAAGGCATTGAAAACCTTGAATGTTGTTGCAAAAATTGGATTCCTGTATTCCTTTCAGAATGTAACAGAAATTCAACTAATTTATATATATATATATATATATAATTAAAAAAAAATAGCAAACTATTCTCCACAATGCTATTACAGCAAAACCCACAAATATTTTTAATTCAGTAGTAATTAAATTAACATTAGCAGTACTACCTAATAAAACTTATTAGAAATATGTCAGAAAGTTAACTTGGGTCTTGAATTTTATACCTTTCCAAGCTCATTAAGCCTTGCCACTGCCTCATCCCTTAAGATTTCACAAAACAAATCATTCCTACTGCTTATTTCACCATCTTCAATAAACAAATTATTCCCATCATCATCATCATCATAACATAGGCTAAGTGAATAACCATTATTAAACAAGAAAATTATTCAAACCCCAATATGTAAAAACATCACTTTCATGGACTCAATTCAAATGCAGAAGAAAAGGTCAGTATCAATAACCAAGCAAAATTATTAATCAAATAAGCAAATCTTTGAACTTGATGTGAACATTTACTCTTTGCCAATATACATTAAAAAAATGTGTATTGTCCAAGAAAAATTATTAATCAATAAAAAAATTTGAGCAAATTATATGACTAAATTAAAAGAACCCATTTATACTCTTCTTTTTTACTATCCATTTTGCATTTTTTCTGCAAAGTTTATAACCATATCCAGCTTTTCTTTAAGCTTAATCTGAACCTAGAAATCCTTAAACCCAATTATTAGTGCAGTGTAAGATGCCCCAAAATGACCAACTAGCAATATCTTCTTCAAACAGTACAATCAAGTTCATGATACCTCAAAATCATTGGAAATGGTCTGTGGATTTATAATGCAACAGATAAGAAAGAAGAAACAAGCAAGTTTAGAACACTAGGGACATTAAAAGAGGAGAAGTACCTTTGGATGCTATCTAAAAGACACTGTAACATTAATCTTGCCTTAGATAGTATGCCCTTCCTTAATTCATTAGTTCAATAATTCAAAATATTTCCTTATACCCATATGAACCAAGCTATTATTGTAAACTATAAAATTTAAGTTTTGCCAAAAGACACAATAGCTCAATAGTTTTCTTCACATGCCAACTCTTGTTTACCAAGAGAAGGTTGAAAGTGGGGTATCAACAGTGGTTCTAGCACACTGAAGGAGTCAAAAGCCATAGTTGTAATCCTAATAATGCTACAGCTGATCACACAGGGCAGGAGGAGGTTATTAATAGAAGTACACAGATCATAAACATATTCTTAGAAAAAAAAAAAATGCACCGGTGCTACTTTTTTGTCTTTTCATCATCCATGTTTGAATCAGCCATTTTTTGTCTAGAAGAATCTTGTGTACTAACTTTTGAAATGTCAAGAATAACTGCAAACATGCCCATAAAATGGAACCCAGAAAGTAAAAAAAATGTATATTTTTTAAATGAAACCCAGAAAAGATTTATATAAAATTTCATATTTTTACATAAAAACAACTAAAATCAAAACAAATTAACCAAATCCCAATGTCAAAGAATATATATATATATATAGAGAGAGAGAGAGAGAGGGAGAGAGTTTTGCTTATATAATACTTACGCTTTCTTCTTCTTTAATATCTTCCCATTTGAAATCCTCTTGTTCTTTCTGCAATTTGAGCATCAATCACACATTCCGAAAGCCAGGCTATTTCTAGGCGAAGAAAAAGAAACTGGGGAAAAAGAAAACGTAAAGTTCTGTTTTTTAATTTTGTGTGTGGAAAAAGAAATTATAGAGTTTTTTTAATTTTGGTTTTGCTTGTGCTTTGAAAATCTTGCGTCTGGAATTATAGAAATTATAAAATAAAAATAAAAAATAGAAAATAAAATCAGAGAAGAGTGAAGAGTGAAGAACATACCAGGGAAGCGTATGCAGTAGTTCAACTTATGTAAAGATATGGGATGTGAGAAATCTTATCCCAATCCTCTCCATTTTCCTTCTCGCATCTTTGCTTTAATTGGGGACAGCCCTCAATTGTCAGGCTCTGTAAAGAGGTGAGGTAACTCATCCCTTCGGGAAGTGACGTCAGATTGGGACACCGCTGAATACATAATCCGTCAAGAGAAGTTAGGTTTTTAAACCACTCCTCTGGCAGAGAATCAGGTCGGAGCGGTCGGCCACGTCGACGGCCGGAATGGACATGGTGCGGGGGCGCGAGTCGGTCGACATTGGCGAGGTTAGGCAGAAAAAACGGAGGGGAGCGTGGGGGATGATGTTTGGGGACAAGGATAGTAATGTCCTGTGTTTGGGAAATGAGGAAAATTTGAAAGGAAAAAAGAGAGTTGGAGGGGAAGAGGGGAAGAGGATTTTACGGAACATAGGGAAAAGATTGGTGAAATTGTGAGTGACAGTTTGGTAATGGTGGGGTGGTGGTGTATTTATACTGGGGTCCGGTAGTGTCGGTGTATGGAATTGGAATCGGTAATATGACGGGGTTTATGCTATATGGAAAAAAGGAAAAGCTGGAACAGGATAAAGGTTTGGAAAAGGAAAAGGGGAGTGACGAATTTGATTTTCCACGGGGATTTTGGCGTGAGAGAGAAGATGGGGTGTTTGGATTTGGAGATAAGCAAATCTGTGGGGTTCGATACGAACGAGGTTGGGGATTTTAATGTTGGTGAAAACGAACGGGGACTAATGTTGTGTTGTGGTTGTGTGTGCAGCAGCCCACTAAGAAGAAGGGAAGGTTCAAGTACAATACTTTGTCAGTGGCAGTGCCAGCTCAGACACTAATAAGTATTCGAGAATCAAGTTTGTCAGCAATGCATTTTGTTTAGCGGCTCAGGTGGTCAAAGTCACCGGCACTCAGATTTCAAAGCCTGGGTCTGCGTTCATTGGGTCTGTTAAATTGTTAATACTTCGTTACAAGGTTTTTTTTTTTTTTTTTTTTTTTTTTAAAGAAAATACCAATTCAATTTGATGGGAATTGGAGGAGATTAATTCCCCCACGTTTTTGTTGTTAAAATCGTTCGGCCCTAGACATTTTGGGGTCTAAGACAGGAATTAAAATGTGTCATTTTTTATATTTATGTATTAATTAAATTAATATTTATTTAATATTTTTATATTATAATACTGTAAGGACCTTGGGCCTCGAAGGTCATTATTTGGATATTTAGTGGACCTAAAGCCTAAGCCGAAGACTAAAAGTATTCGAGAATGGGGTAAACGCTATCAAAAGAGACCATATTGACAAACGGAGAAGTTAATCTAGATCATAACGATCTAGGGGGTTATACCGAGAATAAGAGTCACCTCGGCTGACCGAGGCCAAGATTCGTAGAGATGGTCTATTATCCGAAGAAATGTCACAAAAATACTCAGTTAATACGGATAAGCACTACGAAACCTCAAGACATGGAAAGATCCTAAAATATCTAAGGAGACAGCTGCTACCTCTGCATTCAATACACTGTAACTAACTCTCTGGCCACATTAATGTGGAGGTGATACCTGAATAGTGGATTTCAGTCTTATAGCTACTACATGAAGACTTATGAAAGATGCTAATGGGACAAGTATCAAAACTAACCATTTGGCATGCACATGGAAGATATGGATGAAAAGGAAAGGGACTATAAAAGGATGAGGAGGGAACAAGACAAGGGAATCGAAAAATCAAGAAAGAAACATCGTAACTATCTAGAACAAAATTTGTAACCACATTGAAGATCATTATATTAGAACCAGTCTCCTCGGACTTTACCGAGGACATTTATTTTTCTATCTACACTTGTCTATCTCCATCTTTTTATCATCAACCTACTTAACCTGTCGTCTGATGAACTAAAACCCAGTTTTCTAACACACTTCTCTACAAATTCATTGTTTTGGACTTTTTGAGCCTAAATCCATTTACACTTTTAGGCTAGGAATTCAAATCTAGTCCTCACAAATATATTTCATTTAAAAATTATTTTTGGTGATTTTTTTGCTCATTTGTGATATTTTCATCTAAATTTTGTATTATATTTTATTTATTACTAATAAAAAAATTTATCCATGGATCCTTTTTGAGATTCAATTAGTTTTTTTTTTTTTTTTTTTAAGTTTTTCATATCCAGACGTATTTTCTAGTAGACTTTTCTAATCAAACAATATATTTATAAAGACTAAAATAAAAAAATAACTTTTAAGTGTAGAGCAAATGACAAATATAATCTGATTTATATAAAAAGTATTGTTATAGTTTCACTGAACAATAACAAGTTTTGAGCAATCTTAACCTGCATAAACAAAGATTTATTCATTAAATTACCAATAACTAATATATATATATATATATATATAAACACAAGATTAAAATTAAAGAAAAAAAAATTAAGTATAGCCATAACAAAAGTACAAGCCTAGCCTAGCCAAGAAGATGCTAAGATGGCCACACAAGTCTTATTAATAAGATCCACTCACAAAAACACAAACAAATCCTACTACACCTAAAAAAATAAAAAATAAAAAACCTTGAAGGCCCAAACGTCTAGCCATAACTCAATATAAACAGCCCAGTCTTAACAAATAAAAAGTAAAGAAAGCCAAGACTTATACCTCAAAAGTCAAAACTCATCCATCTGCAAAATCAAAACGCAGTAGCAAAAAAAAAAAAAAAAAAAAAAAAAAAAAAGAAAAAAGGCAATCAGCAGTCCTCACTCCTCAGTTAGTTTAGAGTTTTCAGATCGAATGATTTAGATCGGAGGAAGCTTGAGCCAGGCAGCCAGCAACAGTAGAGAGAAAGAATGAGAGAGGTGGAGAGCAAGAGCTGAGAGAAAGAAGTTAAGCAAGAAAGAGAAACGGTAAAAATTTTAGGGATTTAAGGTTTTTTTATTTGTTTTGTTTTGTGGTTAATTTCTTAGTCTAGATTTGTAGTTTATCTTGTTGAATTTGGGTTTGTCTAGAGGATAATGATGTTATTTTTGGGATAATTAATTTTGTTTAGACCAATTTTTTTTTTTTTTTGTACTATTAATGTTTAACCGGATATGATAGAAATTTTGTTTTTTTGGTCAAAAAGATGTGCCGGATTTTTTTTAGATTCATCTGAAACCAATTTTTTTTTTCCCTTCTACCACTTCTTTTCTAAAATTTTGGGGCCCCCTTCCACTTGGGGCTCTTAGGCAATTGCCTAATTGGCCTAGTGGAAGGGCCGGCCTTGGTTTCTTGTATGAGTTAATGACATCAAGTTTGTAAAAAAAAAAAAAAAATGATTTGTTTAATGGTAGTTGCTAGGTACAGAAAACATGGTATGAATGGTAGTTATTTGAAAACATATAGAAATAATAAAAAAAAGAATATTTAAATGAAGTGGTAAAATAATAAACTTTTAATGTTGGGCGTATTGTAAAGTGACACGTTAAAATGAATACAGTAACTTTTTGAGATGCTAAATGCTAAATTTTTACAATTCTTAATGAGAATGCTCTAATCGATGCTAGCAAAATATGCACATATTTTTAACACATTGTGTATTGTTGTAAAACCTTTATAAACATTTTCAACTTTTCATAGTTAGGAATTGATTTTTTTTTTTAAAGAGTAAACGGCAGAATTTTATTCAAAGAAAGTAATAAGTCAGCAACTATATACAAAATTACATCAAGGAAAGCCTAAGAAAAAATAAAAATCTATAGAAGACAGGTGCCATTAACATTTATTTTATCTTTTTACATATTAAAATTATCTATAATCAATTTTATAAATATTTTTTTGATATTTGTATGGTAGAAAATTCTCATTCCTCACCTTCAAAAGAGTAATGCTATGTATATTGAAAAAATAATTCAAATGAGTAATGCTATGTATATTGAAAAAATACATCAAGATTTTTGTTCCCTCTCATAAGTTGGCACAATGGCACATTATCTGAACACCATTGCAATGCATTCAACTGATTCAAGGGTGTCCAAAGATCCGACCAACCTACCTAATTTGACCAACTTGACTCGGGCTGATGAGGTTCAAATGGTTTAGATAGCTTCCTTAGGACATCAATGATTTTTATGTATAAGTCGTAAGTGAAAATTCTTCAAATAGAGGAGAAAATCATTTTTCAAAAACAGAAATTAATCTTGGATCTTGGTGGCAAACAACTGTTTATTATATTTGACCAACTAAAGATACTTTTCCCTCTTCCATGTTGCCATTGCTACACCTCGATTTGCAATATTTTCAATTCTCATTGTCATATGGCTCTTTGTCAACAATGCCACCCCTAGATTTGTTATGGCAACTCAATAAAATACTCATTCAGTTTCCATTGACAAAGGATTCAAACTTTCAAACCCCTAAATTGTTTGAGTTGGGTGCAAGTTGGCCTCCCATTCCACTCAACCCAACCCATAGACATCCCTCCTAAAAAAACACTCTTTTAAGTGAAAGCTAGTGTATTTTGTCAATGCTTCTTTGGCTTCAAAAACTTTAAATTTATTGACAAATAAAACTCATGAGACTATATAATATATTAGAAATTAAAAATAATAATTATATTCTGTAGAAAAATTAATAAAAAAATGGAAAAAGCCGATGATAGTGCAGCATAAATATTCGCAGTAGAAATGATGTTCAATTATCATTCATCACAATTCACACTCACTTTCTGACACTCCAACTTTTAGATTACCCAACCAAATTCATCAATAACACAGCCAAACAGCCCCAACCCAAAAAAAAAAAAATCCTTTTCCAATTCCAAATCCCGAATATCTCAATTCTCAAATTCCCCCCACCTTAGCTGGGAATCCAATTCCCATTGAAAAAAGAAAACCAAGAAAAACATCAAATTCCGAATCCCCCAAATTCTCTCTCTCTCTCAGTTGATGGGCACAATCGTAAACCACAGAGACTTCCGTCCGAAACCGCCGACGACGTCGTCTGTGTCCCAACCGCCGCCATCTCCGTCAACCTCTTCGTCGTCATCAACGTCGCGCACCGACACAGTAGTTGGGACCCACGAGTTCAAGATCAATGGGTACTCCTTAGCGAAAGGCATGGGGGTCGGAAAGTTCGTCGCTTCCGATACCTTCGCCGTCGGCGGCTACGCCTGGGCCGTCTACTTCTACCCCGACGGCAAGAGCGGCGAGGATAACGCCGCCTATGTATCGCTCTTCGTCGCGTTGGCGAGCGAGGGTACCGATGTCAGGGCGCTCTTTGAGCTCACGCTTTTGGACCAGAGTGGCAGGGATAATCACAAGGTTCATAGCCATTTCAATCGCATGATGGACGCTGGACCTTATACTCTCAAGTATCGCGGAAGCATGTGGTAATATTTTTTTTAATTTTTCTTTGTGAAGGAAATGTTATGATTTGATTGATTGATGAATGAGCAATACAAAGTTTTGTTCTTTATGTTATAGTTTGAAATGGGTTTCCTTTAATTTTTTTTTTCATTAGTAATGTTTTTGGCACTTTTTGCCCACCTTTAATTTTTTGTGATTGAATTGTGAAAGAAATTTTATTATTTGTGAAATGTTAGGTTCCTTGGATGGAATTGAGTTGTATAGTTGATTGATTGATTGTTGAATGAGTTATAGAAAGTTTGGTTCTTTATGTTATAGTTTGAAATGGGTTTTCATTAATTTTTTTTTCATTTGTAATGTTTTTGGCACTTTTTGCCCACCCTTTTTTTTTTTTTTACCCCTTAGGATATAGCAGAAGCATGTGATATTCTTTAATCTTTTGTGATTGAATTGTGAAATAAATTTTATTGTTTGTGAAATGTTAGGTTTCTTGGATGGAATTGAATTGTATAGTTGATTGATTGATTGATTGATGAATGAGTAATAGAAAGTTTGGTTCTTTATGTTATAGTTTGGAATGGGTTTCCTTTAATTTTTTCGTTTGTAATGTTTTTGGTACTTTTTACCCACCTTTTTTTTACACCCCTTAGGATATAGCAGAAGTGTGTGATATTCTTTAATCTTTTGTGATTGAATTGTGAAAGAAATTTTATTATTTGTGAAATGTTAGGTTTCTTGGATGGAATTGAATTATATAGTTGATTGATTGATTGATGAATGAGTAATAGAAAGTTTGGTTCTTTATGTTATGGTTTAAAATGGGTTTCCTTTAATATTTTTCATTTGTAATGTTTTTGTTGCTCACTCTTTTTTTTACCCCTTAGGATATGGCAGAGACATGTGATTTTTTTAATCTTTTGTGATTTAATTGTGAAAGAAATGTTATTATTTGTTAAATGTTAGGTTTCTTGGATGGAATTGAATTATATGGTTGATTGATTGATTGATGAATGAGTAATTGAAAGTTTGGTTCTTTATGTTATGGTTTGAAATGGGTTTCCTTTAATTTTTTGATATGTAATGCTTTTGCCCACCTTTTATTTTTTTACCCCTTAGGATATAGCAGAACGCATGTGATTTTTTATTTTTATAACTTTTGTGTTTTAATTATGAAAGAATTGTTTTTGTTGGTTAAATGCTAGGTTTCTTGGATGGAATTGGATTATATAGTTGATTGATTGATGAATGAGTAACAGTAAGTTTGGTTCTTTATGTTATGGTTTGAAATGGGTTTTCTTTAATTTTTTGATTTGTAATGTCTTTGTTGGCCACCTTTTATTTATTTATTTATTTTTTATTTTTAACCCATTAGGATATAGCAGTAGCATGTATGTGATATTTTTTAATCCTTTGTGATTTAATTGTGAAAGAATTGTTATTCTTGTTTGTTTTGTGCCACATTGTTTGTTTTGGTGCTTTTGGCAAGAGTGGAATGCTAGATTTTTTTAGGATTGTGAATGGTCTATTCTTGATATTAAGTTTTTCTTTTTCCATACTCTCCTTGAGTGGAGTTTAGTTTTGCCTTCCTATTCTTGTTTTTCTCTCTCCGATCTTATAGATCGTTGTAATCTGGGTTTTTGAAGTGTGCCACTGTAGTAAACCTCCATTGTACTTGGTTGGTTTTTTAATAAAATTTCTTACGTTACTTATCAAAAAAAAAATTGTGAAAGAATTGTTATTATTTGTTAAATGTTAGGTTTCTTGGATGGAATTGAATTGTATAGTTGATTGATTGATTGATGAATGAATAATAGAAAGTTTGGTTCTTTATGTTATGGTTTGAAATGGGTTTCATTTAGTTTTTTTCATTTGTAATGTTTCTGCCCACCTTTGTTTTTTTTTTTACCCCTTTGGATATGGCAGAAGCATGTGATTTAAAAAAAAAAATTGTGTTTTAATTGTGAAAGAATTGTAATTATTTGTGAGATGTTAGGTTTCTTGGATGGAATTGAATTATGTAGTTGATTGATTGATTGATGAATTGAGTAAGAGAAAGTTTGGTTCTTTATGTTATGGTTTGAATTGGTTTTCATTTAGTTTTTTCATTTGTAATGTTTTTGCCCACTTTTTTTAACCCCTATATAGCAGAAGCATGTGATATATTTTTTTAAATTTTTTGTGATTTATGTGAAAGAATTGTTACTGTTTGTCAAATATTAGCTTTCTTGGATGCAGTTGGAACTGAATATATTTGTTGATTGATTGATGAATGATTAATACAAAGTTTGGTTCTTTATGTTATATTTTGAATTGGTCTTCATTTAATTTTTTAATTTGTTATGTGCCCACATTTATTTATTTTTTTCCTTTACCATTAAAGATATAGTAGAAGCATGTGGTAATTTTTAATTTTGTTGTGATTCAATTGCAAAAGGTTGTGAATTTATAGAGCGAGAAATGGTATTATTCGTCAAATATTAAGTTTCTTGATTTTCTTTGGTTATGCAATTGAAATTGAATATATTTGTTGATTTTCTGTGATTTTAAATTTTTTGTGATTCAATTGCAAAAGGTTTTGACTTTAGAGAGTAAGAAGTGGTATTTCTTGTTAAATGTTAGGTTTTTTGGTTCCTTTGGTGATGCAATTGAAAATGATTACTAGTACTATGTTTTCTAATTCTGGTGATTCAATTGCTAGTGGTCTTAAATTTAGAGAGCAAGAAGTGGTATTATTTGTTAAATGTAAGATTTCTTGGTTTCCATTGGTAATATAATTGAATATGAAATATATTTGTTTCTTGCAAGAAATGGTATCATCTGTTAAGTATTAGATTTCTTGGTTTTCGTTGATGATGCAAATGAAGATGAAATATATTTGTTGATTGATTGACGAATGAGTATACAAAGTTTGTTTCTCTGTCCTTTTGCATTTAGAGATAAAAAGAAAAGGGTTTCATTCAATTATTTCATTTGTAATGTTTTTTCCCATATATTTTTTTTTACCACTTAAGGTATAGCAGAAGCATGTGGTAATTTATAATTTTGGTGTTTCAATTGCTAGTGGTATTGAACTTAGAGAGCAGGAAATGGTATTATTTGTTAAATGTTAGATTTATTGATTTCCTATGGTGATGCAATTGAATATGAAATATATTTGTTGATTGATTGATGAATGAGTATTCAAAGTTTGGTTCTTTTTGTTTCTGCGTTCGGAGATTATGAGAACTGGACTTCATTCATTCTTTTTCATTTAAAATGTTTTTGCCCACTTCTTTGTACCCTTTAAGATATTTTTATGTTGTTTGATAATTAAATATTGTACCCTTAAGATATAGCAGAAGCATGTGATAATTTTTAATTTTTGTGATGCAATTGAGAGTGGTTTGAATTTATAGAGCAAGAAATGGTATTTTTGTAGAATTAAGCTTTCTTGGCTTCTTTGGTGATGCAATTGAAAATGAATGTACTTGTTGATTGATTGATGAATGAGTATAAAAAGTTTGGTTTGTTTTTGCATTGGGAGATGAAAGAAATGAATTTCTTTTTTTATTTATTTGAAAGAAATAAGATTCATTCTTTTTTTTTTTTTTTGAGGTAAAGTGATAGATTCATTCTATTTCATTTTATTTATAAGAAATGGGGTCATGCGAGCGGCCCTGATTAGTATGTTATAGATCTGTAGACAACCCTGGGCTTTGTTGTCTTCGTTGTTGTAATGTTTTTGCCCACTTTTTTTTACCCCTCAAATATTGTGGATGCATGTGTCAAGTTTGAAAGTAATTTTCTTGATTTCAAACAAAATTTGATTGATTGGTAAATGACTCATAAAAAAAAGTGGCTTTTGGATTTGCATTCAAAGCAAGAATATGTGATTGTAAAAGCTGGTATTATTGTATTCCTGCCCTCTGTTTTTTGTTTTTCTTTCATGATTGACATTCTGCCCCAATCTTTGTTTGAATACATAATTGAAATGCTTGATAAATAAATGAATGAACATGGTGAACTCAGAATCTGCACTCAAGTTCCTTCTTGACGTCATAATTCTGAAAATCTCATAATTCATGTTACCTGTCTTCATCTGTGCTTGTTTATTTTGAATATTTGGAATGCATTTTCTATTTGTTTCCTGAAGTTTCTACTGCTGTTTTTCAAATTCTGAACTGAATTTCAATCACTTGATTCTCCTTTACTTGTTTTTCTTGGTAAATGCTTGGAGTTGGTTCAGTGACTAAATTACTTGAGTAAGGATAGAAACTATCTTTAAGTCTGAATGGTTATAGGTTCAGACTGTCAGCTTGTTTCTTTATTAATTAATTGGGTTATGTATTATGTGCTCATTGATACTAGGAATTATGTTTTTAAAGCTTTTGTTCCTTAATTTCTGCTTGGATCAAGGATCAAGGTGGGGGGGGGGGGTGTAATTTTTATTTATCTTCTTCTTTTTTCTAGTAATTAATGTTCAAGGATATCAGATTTTGACTTCATGCCAATTTTGGTCTCAACATTTTGCTCGTTCTGTATAATTAAGATATCATGAACTCAGTTTAAATCTAAGAGAGAGAGGGAAAATTGAAATATATGGCAGGTAGTCTCAATTGAACTTCATTGGAGGGGCCAAAACCCATGACAACTTACCTTTTTTGGGGCTAGGTGGTCAGGAGGACTGATGTTGAAATGCTAAAAATCTGAACAGCAGCATTTTTGGTGGTGTTGAGTGACCTAATTTTGTAATAAAAGAGTTTCTTTTGAGGTCCTTGGATGATAGGGTGACTGCTTTGGTAGCATACCCTTGTTATCATTTGTTAATTCTATAGATTTTTTGTTGTTGTGATTGTGTATTCTTTGTGGAGGGATTGATTCACATTTTTGTATATCTTTACATTTTTCAATAAAATTTCTTGTAAAAAGCTGCTAAAAACATATACTGGGAGAAGGGAGAGGGGGGGGGGGGGGGGGTCGTGCATACCATAATGAGTTCTACCTGGATAGTAGTGATGTGAATGGAAGGCGAGTGAAACCGAGGTTATATTGATTTAGGAATAACAGATAGGACATCCTTTTTCTACAAGAATAAGAATAGATTTTGTTAGGATCTAGACTTTTTGGATTGTACTAACAATTACTGATTTTAATGAGAAAGAAGAAAGAAAGAAAAAAGTGATGTTAGTGGTTCATTTGGCCATTGGCTAATATTGTGTAATATGAAGCTCTGAGTATTTGCTTCTACATATTTGTTGTGTGCGTTTCCCGTGTGGTTGAGAATGACTTAATTTGTTCAAGCTTCAGCATACCGATTAGATACTTTTTGTAAGATATCTGCTTTGAATATTGTCTAAGCCATTGATTGAACAGACGTTGCTCTTGTAAAGCATTTTAGACACCTCACAAAAGGAAACCTGCAAAGAATATGCTATTGCTTATTTGCTTCAAGTAAATTGAGAAATCATTGGCGACAACTTAGGTGTTTTTGCCTTGGATTATAATCGAGGCTTCCATTTTCCATGTATGTAACAGAGTTCCACCGGTGCCATTTTGTGCAGCATCATACCTATACAAGAGAATGATTTATGTGGAAAACACTACTTTTTTGGTCCTACATGGGATGACTTACATTAACTTCTTTGATCAAGGAGGAAACTCGTTATCCTGTATATGTATTTGCCCTCTCACATAAGCTTGGAGCTTATATCTATTAGAAAAATGATCAACCGAAAGGAAAGGAGGGTGAAATTCCTACCAGATCCACAAGAAAGAATGACTGGGCTAGCGGATGTCATGAAAAGGCGCCCAAGGCCCGTATGAATCTGTAATTTGAGGAGTATGCTGCAACAAAAGGATGGTCCCCAGAGTGTGTGTGTGTGTGTGTGTGTGTGTGTTGAGGTGGATGCCTCAAAGAATCTGGTTGAGGAGTTTGATCTACTAGTTGATAAGGGCCACAGTGACAAAGGTCCTTTTCCAGCCACTCTCTAATTGAAATCCCCTACTCCCATTTAGTTAAGTCTTCCATATTTACATATGGAGATGGATCCAGATAGTCTCTAATTCTGTGTTCCATGCTCGCATGAAACAAATAGAAGTCGACTACCACTTTATTCTGGATAGCTGCATTTGACATCCTTATTTTGACGACCCTGCTCTCTAGGGGGTCCTTCACCCCTTTCCCTATAATAAAGTGCAAGCCCTCGTAAATACATGTCACATATAGTCACTAGAACAAGTCGCTTATAGAATGCAGTCTTAATGTAACTTCCTAAACCAATAATGCTTTCCCAAATCTATGAAAGGTGAAATATTGAAGACCCACATCAAGTAACATGTCACTAGAATAGCCTCACAAATTGAGNCTGGGAGAAGGGAGAGGGGGGGGGGGGGTGGTGGAAGATGCCTCCCAGAAATCTTCCTTTAAAAGAGTGCTGACTATATAGATTCTATTAGTATGATTTTCATCTATAGGCATTCATTACCTTTTCATGTGTGCATGCATCAATTCTTATGTTCACCAAAAAGTAGACCACTGTGACATCACAGTGACCTGTTAACTGTATAAGAAAGCATCATCTAGTGAGAGCAATGCATTAATATTCTATGGAACTTACAGAATCTCTTGGAGCAACCTATTCTGTTTTTGTTGTCATGAGAGATACCAGTTTGGCATTCCCACTTTTTATTCAAATTTGCATTTAGTTTCACAAAAGGTTCAGTGGATGACAAACAGAAATAAAATAGATGCTGCTGTTGGATATTGCAGGGGTTATAAACGCTTCTTCAAAAGAAGTCTTCTAGAGACGTCAGACTACCTCAAAGATGATTGTCTCATAATTCATTGTTGTGTTGGTGTTGTTAAGACACAAACTGAGGGACCTAAGATTTACTCTATAGCAGTGCCACCTCCCGATATTGGTCAACATTTTGGGAAGCTTTTAGAAAGTGGAAAAAACACTGATGTGACTTTCGAAGTTGAAGGGGAGATATTTTCCGCCCACAAGTTGGTGCTTGCAGCACGCTCACCTGTGTTCAGGGCACAACTTTTTGGTCCAATGAAGGATCAAAACAGTCAGTGCATTAAAGTTGAAGAGATGACGGCTCCAGTTTTTAAGGTTATCTCTCTCAACCTCCAAACATTTGTCATAGTTTTTTTTTTTTTTTTTCCCTGGTTCAGCTGCACATTTAATGCATATCAATTAATAATAGATCTGCCGTGCCATTTATCATAAACCAAATTATTTTTCTCTTTTGGTGTAAACATAAATCAAATTGTTGGGAAGCAGATATGATTACTGATTGTTGTCTAGGTGGAAAAGCTTGGTTTATTTTTTTGGTAAGTAATATAATTTCATTAAATCTCAAAATCAGTATACAAGAAGTATACATCCATTACTTATTAAAATAAAAAGTATACAGGAACTCAGTTCAGTTTCATTGGCTAAAAACTAAAGTCATTATGACTCTGCTTTGATTGTTTTAATATGTCCTCTCATGCACTTGTGTTTCACCATACATGTGACTAAGCATTTATAGCTCTGGTGAGAATTTGTTGTTTATTTGATTCTGCTTTTAGGCTAATAGAGATTTAGAGGTTTTCCTTAAGTTTCATTTAATTTTATTATAATTGCAATAGTAATAGTAAAGCTTGCATGAGTGTAATTATTCTCTTTTCTGTGTGTATTTGATGACTGCAGGTTTTACTTCATTTTATGTATTGGGATGCCCTACCAGACATGCAAGAGCTTTTTGGTGTAAACTTTAAATGGGCCTTTACACTGATGGCTCAACATCTGCTGGCAGCAGCTGACCGATATGCCCTTGAGAGGCTCAGATTGCTCTGTGAGGTTAAACTTTGTGAGGATGTTGCCATAAACACTGTTGCAACAACATTGGCCTTGGCAGATCAGCACCATTGTTTCCAACTGAAAGACGTATGTCTCAAATTCATTGCGCTGCCTGAAAACTTAAGAGGTAAACCTTTCCTGCACAACCTCTGTTTTGGATTTTTCAATGTGCTCTTAAAGCTGTTCTATAGTTCTGTAGGAAATGATGTGTGTATATCCAGATGTTAATATTCAAACCCCACATGCTGTTCACATGAAAAGATTTTGGATAACTGGGCTAGAACCTGACATGTTAGCAAGAGAAGCCTTAAGACTTAATTTTGCGTGGGCAAACATGGTTCTAGAAGCAGTTTTCACAAAATAGAAACATATCCTGAGATTGGCTAGTGATGTTTGTTAATACTCTCTCTTTTTTTGTAATCATTATAACTTGTTCTTTTACTTGTATAGGAGCATCTATAAAAACAATCTTTATGTTGTATGTCAGTTATTTTAACCTATTTGTTACTATATAGCTTCATTTGTGGGGAATTTCATGTATGGTTTGTTAAAAATTTACAAAGTGTACTGTATGGCCAAATTATGCGTGGTCTTGTTTGGCCCCTGGCCAACAGCCAATGAATGTTCTGAGATGTCATGTGTGAGGTTAGTTCAGTGTTAGCCATCTAATAATGTGAAATGATTGGAACCTCTTTCAATTATTAGTTTGACTACCGTAGAAACCAATCCAATAAGGTGTCATCTTCTGATGTCTCAGGAAGAAAAATGCTTTTTATTCATTATTGAGCTTCAAGGGAAAAGTTGTGCTTTATTGATTAACTTGCATATTATGTTGTATTTTCCTTGTTCTTGAAGAATAATTTAAATTAGTCAATTTTTTAGAGTTTTTCTAACCCCCTTTTCTTTATGAATACCAGTTAGTGACTTATGTTGTATTGTTGTTTTTAGCTGTGATGCAAACAGATGGGTTTATATATTTGAAGGAAAGTTGCCCCTCTGTCCTCTCTGAATTGCTGCAATATGTGGCCAGGATCGGTGAGCATTCTGTCAAGGTTCGTGCATACCATAATGAGTTCTACCTGGATAGTAGTGATGTGAATGGAAGGCGAGTGAAACCGAGGTTATATTGATTTAGGAATAACAGATAGGACATCCTTTTTCTACAAGAATAAGAATAGATTTTGTTAGGATCTAGACTTTTTGGATTGTACTAACAATTACTGATTTTAATGAGAAAGAAGAAAGAAAGAAAAAAGTGATGTTAGTGGTTCATTTGGCCATTGGCTAATATTGTGTAATATGAAGCTCTGAGTATTTGCTTCTACATATTTGTTGTGTGCGTTTCCCGTGTGGTTGAGAATGACTTAATTTGTTCAAGCTTCAGCATACCGATTAGATACTTTTTGTAAGATATCTGCTTTGAATATTGTCTAAGCCATTGATTGAACAGACGTTGCTCTTGTAAAGCATTTTAGACACCTCACAAAAGGAAACCTGCAAAGAATATGCTATTGCTTATTTGCTTCAAGTAAATTGAGAAATCATTGGCGACAACTTAGGTGTTTTTGCCTTGGATTATAATCGAGGCTTCCATTTTCCATGTATGTAACAGAGTTCCACCGGTGCCATTTTGTGCAGCATCATACCTATACAAGAGAATGATTTATGTGGAAAACACTACTTTTTTGGTCCTACATGGGATGACTTACATTAACTTCTTTGATCAAGGAGGAAACTCGTTATCCTGTATATGTATTTGCCCTCTCACATAAGCTTGGAGCTTATATCTATTAGAAAAATGATCAACCGAAAGGAAAGGAGGGTGAAATTCCTACCAGATCCACAAGAAAGAATGACTGGGCTAGCGGATGTCATGAAAAGGCGCCCAAGGCCCGTATGAATCTGTAATTTGAGGAGTATGCTGCAACAAAAGGATGGTCCCCAGAGTGTGTGTGTGTGTGTGTGTGTGTGTGTGTTGAGGTGGATGCCTCAAAGAATCTGGTTGAGGAGTTTGATCTACTAGTTGATAAGGGCCACAGTGACAAGTGATCTATGCATAGTCATTCCAGGTCGACAGAGGGAGTAAGAAGATTATGGGAACTGGTTAAAGACATATATTGTTAAGAACGTATAAAAGATAACATGAAAGTACGAGATAGTACACAGAATAAGATACAACAAGCTAAAAGATATTATTAAATTCAACAACTTTTTTACATCAAATATAAGAGACATTGAAGAACATTTTACAAGGGTTTTCTTCACTCTGCCCATTACAAAGACACAAGAGGCCTATTTATAGGCAATAACTCACCGAAGTAATTTACATTCAAGTTATAATGGGTTTTTATAAAGGACAATAGGGGCTGGCTCCTTGTTGACAAATGTTAAAGTGAGTTGACAAATGCCAAACTGAGTAGGGGTCTGGCTCCCTGATGATCTTTATCTGGATATGATTCTGACAAAGGAGTAAATATCTCTGACTACTGAAGATAAGAGTGGCATGCCTGAAGACGTTTCTGGGACTTTTTATATTTATATTTATATTTTTTTTTACAAGCAGCTAAGAGATATTATTAGATTTAACAGCATTTTTATATCAGACATAAGAGACACTAAGGGACATTTTACAAGGACTTTCCTCACTCTGCTCGTTACAAAGATACAAGTCCATGCACCTATAGCTCGATTGGGTCAGCAAATAAGACGAAGATGAATCCACTGAAATGTACCATCGGGTGTCTCAGCTGGTACATTTTTGGGATTCACTGTCCATATGCTGGAAAAATCTTGAAGTTGGTTAAATAACTCGTTGCCCCCATATGCCTCAGTGCTACAAAGCCTGACAAAGACCCATTTAGATTCAAGTCCTTCCCATTTATATATACCTTCCTACAACCTCTGCACTCTCAGATTTCCACAATACCATAATTTCCTGGACTAGTCAGCTCACATAGAAATGCGGAAAATGTTTTTTTTTTTTGAGAAACAGTAATATATGTAAATTGAATATAAATATTAGGGGAATTGATTAACAAATTCTAACTCAGATAGCACTTCTTTCACAATAAAATCAAAATAAACATTTATTTTGTATATTTAATACTTATTGGGTAATTCCCCCCACAAAGGACTGATGTTGGTACCTAAAACCACCTCTCTTCTGGTAAAACCAAAAAAAAAAAAAAAAAACCTACCAAGATATTCATTTTTTTGGGTAATGGGGGGTTTTGTTTTTGTGTGTTTGGGGGAGATGGAAAAAGTGATTCTGCACATATGAGAAAATTACAACAAAAAAATAATTAAAGCAAGAAAAATTCAAACTAAGACAAACTACAAAATTTATTGACCAGTAGTGAAACCCACAAAGTTAGAAAAAGAAGACTCGTAGAAACTGCAATAAAGTTCATATAAGTACAGTAACCAAATATGTTTCTTCAACCCCAAAAAAAAAAAAAAAAAATCGCATCTTTTGACTAAATTATTGCAGAAATCCCTGCTCAAAATGTTCTACTGAGAGAGATCCATTGTTCAGAGTACAAATAACTGAGGTTAAATGATACAACCAATGTCATAGTTATGGAAAACCCAGAAAAAAAAAAAATATATATATATATATATATATAACTAGGAGAATTACTTCAATCTTGCAAAGAATGAGAACGTAACAAAAGAACTTGGAAGTCAATCAATAGCTTAGCCTATTCCTCATTCATGACTAATGACATCTTGCTATATATCTTGGTTTTTGTTATGAATCAGAGAGTGGGATCTAGGCCAGGAGTGCATATGAACCCTTTCTAAACTTCAAAATAATTATGCAAATTGCAACTTGTAGCAATCACTTCACCAACGAAAGTTGTCAGGTGCTATATTCCCAAGCACCTGTGCCAGCTCACAACTCTGATTGAATTATGTCGTCATATCTGAAGAGTTTATAATTGACAGCAGGTCAACCTGGGATGAGGTGTGACTGATGAACCCTTAAACTCGGTAGGATAGAATGAAATAGGTAGTGATCAGCCACAAAATTAACACCATGGTTCAGTACCAGAGACTTCCAGCTCCACCTTGAGCAGCGGCAACTTTCCTTGGCATATACTGAGGAGGCTTTGGCTGAAGCCCGTTAGAACTTTCAACCCCATCATCTTCACACCTCTCATTCTTGCAATTTGGGTTTCTTCTTGGATATGAGCCATTTGAAGCAGTATATTGAGTTGTACCGGCTGCATTTCTAGACATCCTCCGCTGTTCAAGAGCCTCTGCTGTTGCTGCTGCCCCACAATTGTTGTACCGCAACACTGAACCAACAACTTTCCCAGGCCTTGCAGCAACTCCTGCAGGGTAATTCATTCATAATCAGAGTTGGTATACTATGTAATTAGATATGCTAAGTAACCCAAGCGTGAGGTTATCCAAATATCAGAGGGAGGAAACAAGGAGTGAAAGTGAAGCAACATTAAACATTACTAGTTTGGATTAGTTCAAACATATGCTTAACTGTAAATTTGTGCTTGTTAAAAAATTATGAATTAGTTTCAACAAATCCTACTAGAGAATACGAGTATTTTCTAAGCACCCTAATCAGAGGTAGAATGTGAGTGCATAGATTCAAGGCATGCAAGGAATTCTGGGGCTATTCTGGAATGAGGATTGGAATTTGGAATAAAATACTTCCATCAGCCAACTAGTCAGCATGCAAATGTCTCCAAATAATAATATAAAAAAAGTCACGCCCAATGCACAATGCTTCTGCTTATGCAGGGTCTGGGATCTCCCCATAATGACATTATATAATAAAAGTTGGATCCAAAAATCTGTGGTTGTGCCAAGTCATTCTTATTAATTATTAAGATGGTTTACCTCAGATTAAAAGTTATTATCAAAATATCTTATATATTGTTAGAATAGATTACTCTAGGTATATCTATGTATTACACGTAGTAAAATTTGCCTGTTTTTGTCATGTGACTCATTAATTATTAAGATTAATTTACTTTAGGTGAAACTCTATTAGTTTCAAGTGGCTAGCTAATTATTAAGACAGTTTAGATAACATTAGTAAAATAATTTCTTTAATTTAAACATAATTAATATTTTCTTTGATTTACATCCAACTTTTAATTAATTTGTGTATCATAGGGGCAACTACTAGTATTTATTAAAAAAAAGACTCCAGTTGTTTTAGTGCTTGGTGTCATAGATTTTGTAAGCAGCCAATCCCAATCCTAGAGAAAGGAGGGTTGCAACATGTTAACGAACAAAGTAAAAGTTAACTATGAATTTGATCTTTTACAGATATTCCAGAGATTCCATAAAGCCAGCCCCAGCTTTTTTTGGAATAAAGCTTAGTTGATTTCAGTGGAGAGAGAGAGAGAGAAATCAATACAACAGTGATGGTGTAGATTATAGGCAATCATATGCAAAACACACCTTGGATACTTTGGGGTACTTGAATTGGTAGCCTAGTGACAGGGATCCCACTATTCCTGTCCATGTGCGGCTTCTCAACTTCTTTGATACTACACTTAGAAAGATCATCTGCAACCTCTGCTGAATTCTGTACTGAGTTATCTGAATATAATACACATGCCCTGCAGACACAACCCTTTTATCAGAAGACTAGATGATGCAAAATATGGATAGCAGGCAGCTCCAAAAAAAAAAAAAAAAAAAACAACTCTAGGAGGAAACATGAAAAAAGGAATAGCATCATAATTGAAATACTTGCTAAAAATGCACCTGGGTAATGATGCATGTTGCCTCTCAAGTGGAGCAACAGTTCCACCTTTTCCATAATGCTCCTCGAGAAAAGCAAATTGCTTCTTAAAATGGTCAACAGCACTGCATAAAAAGAAAAAGAAAAAAATTCAAATTTGGCTTTAGAAAACCCATCAAGTAAATCAAAGCAAACTTGAAAAGATTTCAAATCTGTTTGGTTGCATAGCATTTTGACATTTGGATTGGTTTTCAAGGCTCTGACCCCAAAAGGACTTTGGTTGCATTACCAATAAATTTACATTGAATTTATATTCGCCAATCACCAAATCCTGAACAATTTATCAGATTCCGTGGTAAATCTAATTTCACAAAATCAAACAAAGCTGGATCTTGATGGCATGTGCACTCAAATTGTAGAGGCAACAAAACTGAATCATTAACCACTAAATCTTAAGAACAAATACTGTCCAAATTGCTCAAATGGGTTCAAGAATTGTGTATTCTAGCCTTCATGGAAGTAGGCAAGGAGAATATCTACATGCTTACAGTTCAATAGATCACCATGAAAGCTTCACATAAGTTCCTGTTGGCTCAGTTTAGTCTGGAGTCGTATTAACCAGTCCTTCCGCATATATCATGGATTGTCACATCTTTTCTAGCTCGTTTTTTTTGCCTCTTTCAGGCTGTATATAAGAAATAAAAGCTACCGTTCACTTGAATGGCTAGTATTAACATCTATAATAGTATTGAGGGTTCAGATTATAAGTTCTGAAACTGACTTGGCTATCAAGCACAATTGGAAAGTGCAAGTGCAGGTGCCCAGTTGATAAAAGTCTGGTGATAGGGCTGTCAAGCACAAGTGCTTGGGTTTGAATCTTGAGAACAGCCATTTCATGAAAATTACTAAAGGGTAGGCTGTATATAGTCCCCTCCCCGGACCCCACTATTGGGTAATGGCCTTTCTAAGAGTGGAAAGCTTTGTCATTTCTTGCTGAAAAGGCCATAATGAGATTGAAGACCGTAAATATAGCAAGATGAGATTGAACCTCATGTCTGGTACAAAAGATACGAATTAATTTTTTTTTGGATAAGTCAGAAAATATGACTAAATTTTTTTTTATTTTTTTGATAAGTCAGAAAATATGACTTTATTTACTGAAAGTAGTTTGCGAAGTTAAAATTGGATCAGTGACTCTGAATAATTACTAATGTGTTCTCTATTCGGGCATCTAAAGAATAGAAGATTCCTACTTTGAATGGAATCAATGTGATACTATACCAATTAATGCATTACCATTCAAGGCTTAGAAGAAAAACTTAGGTGTCCCAGATTGTAAGCCAAGTAAGAAAAATCAGAATAACAACAAAAATTTCCATGGCATTCATCAACAAGACGATATGAAATAGGATGAGACCACAAAATAAAGGCAAGAGGTTCAAGCCACAATCAGTATTAAATTTTAAATGAAAAATTGAAAATACCTTGGATACATGAAGCCTGTTGGCTCCGATCCCTCCAACTGTTCTTTCAGCATCTTTGGATGATACTCCAGAATCTCTCGGTAGATAAGCTCTCTCACATCTTCCTTTGTTATTCTTCGCCTCTCAAATTCAAATTCCATCTTGGTAACTGGTTGTGCAGAAGGCTCCCTCTCAACCTTGGCCAAGCCCTTGAAGTATGGATCAGCAAGTGCCTACAACATGCAATACAATATGCTCCCTAAAAAGAGAAGATACATTGTAAAAAGTACGATGAAGAGGCATGAACATTTACCTCTTCAGCAGTAGGTCGATCCTTGGGTTCAAATGCCAGCATTCTTTCTAATAAACGAAGTGCAAGTGGATCTGCATTTGGGAACTTATGGGAGAAAGGAATGGGCTTCTTCTTTCTCATGCTGCATAAGTATCTCCGAGCCTTTTCATTGCGAACCTGTTCATATTGTATCAACAGTTCAGCACGAATAATCATTGCAAGGACAAGCAACAGAAAAATGGTGCATAATAATATACTCAAATCCATAAGAACAAGTTGATCACAGGAAACAGACCCTGGCAATGGCATCAGCAGATGGCGTTCCCAACATATCAGTCATTAGATCTAATTGATGGACTACGTTTTTCCCAGGAAAAAGAGGTTTTCCAGTCAAAAGTTCTGCAAAGATGCAGCCAATGCTCCATATATCTATTGCTGGCGTATACTGAAAACAAAACATAAGACGATTACAAAAGGAAATTGAGACCACAACATTATAAATTTATAATAGCAATGAAACTGACAACAGGTGATAGTTGATTCATAATATCATTTTAAAACAACTATTTTATGGGCACAAGAGGAAGAAATTAATTTCAGGGATTGGTCAAATTCATAATTCTTTCACAGTATTAAGGTCCTCAAGCAATTAAGTAATATATGTGTATCCACACTTTAAAAAAGGTGGTTTATGTCAGTCATCAAGGGCATATACAGAGTACCATATGTGCTTTGCATAAACCTTTAGGAGTAATTGCCTCAACTGACACCAGGTGAGGTGTTCTTTACATTTATTGTTCAGATCATGGTTTTGCGGGATTGTAAAGCAAGTTTTGTAGTCTTTAACATTATCAAAATCCACTATTCTTCAACTAATATTTTCAAACAAATGCCATGTACCCAAGTGCTTTCAACAATATAACATGTTCATTTTTCCTGATAATCAGATAACAAGGGATACCACACATAAAAACACACCCAACACAACCCACATCTGTGAGGTTGTCTAACTTAGTTAAGCAGAATGCTGCAAATGTTCATTCCTCCCATAGACATAAATCCAACCAAGCGTTTGGGACTTACAAGTGAACATAACATTAAGAAAAGACCACTTGGTGAGGGTGAAGAAAGGCTGTGGTTGGGCTAGTAGTGGAGAACCTGACCAACCCAGCCAGCCTATAACAATCCTTAAATGCAGGGTTGCACATGAGAGCACACATGTCCAGTTAGCACAGGCATGATAACCTGGTCGTATGTGTTAAAGCACATGAATACAATGTTCCAAATTAATTCCATAAACATGAACTGAACCCAGTTATGATCTACTAAATTTAATTAATTACTCGGAACATTCTGAGTCTAAACCTTACAAGTAACTTAAGGACCATTTTACAGACAAAAAGTCAGCTTCAAGCCAGGCCCAGCTTTGAACTAAGAGAAAAGAAAAGCTGGGCTTCCACTCATAAAAAGCATGAATGCCTGGCCTGCCAAATTGTAATTCTTGCCTGTAGGATTGCAAATGGAATCACATCCCTGTGCAAAGGCATGTTGGCCAGTAGTTAAAAACTGTCAAAAGATAGTTCTGCGAAATCCAACAAAACAGAAGTATAACAAAATGCATAGGACTACACATGAACATTTGGTTGAGTTTCTTTTGAAACTTAGTATTTTACTAAAATCTATCTCTAATATAATTAATAGTTTGTCATATAGGTTGTCTTGCTCTTAAAAATGTTCCAGATCTACAGATGACCTTGTAAGTCAAAGCTACAGTGAAAAAAAGGGAGTGAAAAAAAAAATGGTAAGTTCAACTACTATTAATCAAGAGTACCTATCCAAATTATATGGCACAAATCATAACTCAAAGGAGAAGCGTAAATTAAAGGTGTACACAAGATGAAGTTACAAAAGTCTCTTGCAAATATGGGGGTTCAGAGAGAGAAGAACAAGATGAGACAAAAATTTCGACCAAAAAAAAAAAAAAAATGAAAAAGAGTTAATAGTTTTTGCACCTTTGAAAAAAAGGATCCACACAATTCAGGAGCCCTGTACCAACGTGTTGCAACGTAGTCCTGCCACCACAAGAATTTGAAATAATCATTTCTAGAGATATTGTCGAAGAATCAGCAATTTGTGAATCATATACAAGTTAGTTCCAAAAGGCCAATCAAAGAAAAATCTCAGAAGATAATTGGACAAAAAAATTACCGTCCAGAAAATAGCTGTGGGTGTATCATTAAAAGCTACTCTTGCAAGACCAAAGTCACAGATTTTGAGTTTGCAGTCAGCATTTGCTAGGATATTTTTGGGTTTTAGATCCCGGTGAAAGACATTTGCTACAAGATAGTTAAACATTAAGGGAAAAAAAAAATCAGTCACAGAATGATCATAATAAACCCAAAACATAAGTATAATGGAAAAAAAATTGCTCTTGAAATTCCTGTAGTTGAACTATAAGATATGTTTCATTAAAAAAAAAAAAAAAAAGAACTATAAGATTATAACCTGTGTGTATGTACTTCATGCCTCGAAGAAGCTGATAAAGAAAAAACTGATAATGTTCTGGCGTCAAATCGTCATTTGCTTTAATAACCTGGTGTAAGTCAGATTCCATGAGTTCAAAAACAACATATATATCTTTGAATTCCCTCCTGGAAGGTGGTAACAGGATGTGCTTGATCTCCACAATGTCTGGATGACGCAGGAGTCTAAGAAGTTTAATCTCACGAAGGATACGAGTGGCATCAGAGACATGTTCAAAAATGTCATTTATTTTCTTGATTGCTACCTTTTCTCCAGTATGTGTATCATACGCAGAGCAAACAACGCCATAGCTTCCTTTACCAATTACTTCCTCAATTCTGTACCTGCTCCCCTCACCATATTCTGTGAAAAAGTCTACATCCACTGCTGACTGCATCACCACATAAAATCATACAATTTTATCAACATGACACCCTAGCAGAAGCCCGGAAGTACAAATTGTAGTTTACATTATCTGCAACATAAATTTTTTTAAAAAAAAAAAAACTGCTAAATATGTAATTTACAGTCAGATTTCATAAACAGATATACCTTACATCGATAGTCCACATACTATAGTTCAGTTAGAGAGGAAAAGGTCACTGACAACCTATTAGTGGTCGTCATATTTGGTTACACAAACTGTCTTGGCATCCAGCATTAACTAAGTCAATGTTTACTGAGCAACTTGCAATCATGTCTAAATGTTCTAACTTACCAAATTGATTACTAGACTTCATAAGAAATAAATAAAAATGCTTCATAACTCTATTTAGAATAGAATGTCGAAAGCTTTACATCCCCCCTTGATGAAGGATTTAGATTTGATATATACAGCAAACCACAGCAAAGTACATGCAAAGGGAATATGACTTAAAGTGAGTTACCAAAACATAACAATGGGTTCTACAGTAAGTACAATAAATAGTTGTTTTGCATGAATAAATAAATTCAAGGATCCATGATAACTTCAAGACTAATAGAAGTGAAGTAAAGTGGGAAAAGTCAAGAAAACGAAATTAGAGGTTGCTTGTTAAGGTAAGTCAGATGCAATAGGTAATTAAATCAGAAAATCAAGATGTAATCTCTCACACCAGACTAACAGTTCCAACTTTCAATCACTATCATTTAAAATAATTATAAAAAAACCACCCTAACATAAAAAAGAAAAAAAAAATTAAACCCCAACTACGCAATTTTCACATAACATGAGTCAAGAATATTTCAGTGGGACCTTCCACAAGGACCACAAACCGCAAGGGTACATAGCATCTG
The DNA here is from genome assembly GCF_002906115.3 of Quercus suber. Taxonomy (NCBI): domain Eukaryota; kingdom Viridiplantae; phylum Streptophyta; class Magnoliopsida; order Fagales; family Fagaceae; genus Quercus; species Quercus suber. The sequence continues at coordinate 1,032,162 of NW_027069624.1, read as the reverse complement.
GCAGAGAAGCTGAGATAAACATGACAAGTTATTCCATTTCATCCAGACACAAGTATAATACCCACAACACAACAAAAGGTCTAAATACAGAAGGACCACAAAAAAAAAAATTAGAGGAAAAAATTTTCAGCTTAAAATTTTATATAAGCAACATAAAAACATTTCTTGAATCTTCAATTCCCACTTAATCTTAACCAAAAATACAAACCAATATATATATATATATATATAGCAGAAATGAGTAAAATTTACCTTTCTTCTCTGATCAGGCTGCATCTTAGCAATAAAGCATTAAATCCCTTCAAAGCAATAAACTAATAGGTGCATCTAACGCCTTGACTTCACGCTCAAAACCCAGATCAACAATCAAAATTCCAATAACCCAGAAGTTCAAATCACTTCAATAAGACTGAACTGGAACTGTAACGTCTAGATCACCAAGAAAAAATTACAAATCAGTAACACACACAAGCTTGAAAACCCAATTTTCTGTGAGAAAAAAAAAAGCAAAAAGGTTGAGCTCAAAAGAAGCCACACCCAGATAAAGTTTTGAGGCAAAAATAGCAACTTTGTGGTTGAAATAAGCAACGAGTACTTACTTTGTCACTGAAAACGAATCAAATGAAGAAGACAGGAAAGGAATATAATAAAATGGACAAGAAATTTAGCGGAAGTCACTAAAATGTGGCTGGGGACAAAGAGGTTACAGATCACAAAGCAAACTTTGGAGAATCAAAGATGGCGATAATCTCTAACGTGTTGAAGATATAAATATTTATATATAGAAATATATATATATATATATAAACTATGAAGAGGAAAGGTTTGGTTTTTTCAGAGAATTCTGGAAGTGGTTTTGTGTTTTGGTGCTGAAAAGTAAAGAAAGGAAGTGGCAGATTGATTGCGGGTTGGAAGGGGAAATTGTAAGAGTGAAAGTGCTTTTGGATCCCACAGAGAAAGAGAGAGAGAGAGAGAGATGGCAAAACACAGTGGTGTGTGCTTGTGAAGTTTTAAGGCTTTTGGAACAGATAAGAGAGAGAAAGCAATATGCGACATAGAAATTCTATTTAAATTAAGGTAAGATAATTAAACATGGGATTGTAAAGAGATGCATTATCTTTTGGGTCCTGATGAAAGACCACTTTGCCACTCATTTTGGACCAATTTTACCATCATTCTTTTTTTTCTTTTTCTTTTTCTTTTCCCACTTTCATGTAAGAAGTCTTCATATAATATCTATTTCATGAGTAACTTAAATGTCTAAGTGGGATTGAGTTAGCAAGTGGTCACTAAATCTAGAAAAAGTATAAGGACATAAATTTTTTCACAACTTTTTATTACAATTACAATGTGACAGAGTGTAATTGATGAAGAAAAAATAGTAAGTTTATATGTAAATGATTGTTGACCACTTACAATTTGCCACGTCAGAATTGTGACAAAAAAATTGTGAAATAATTTATGATTCTTAAATTACTCCTAAATCTAATGTGTAAGATGTCATTATGATTATAATCAGGTAAGAAAATCACCTTTGATCACCCCTTCCCACTCCTTTTTTATTCATTAAAAAAAATACTATCTTATTAATTTTTCCAAAATTGTATTTAGTGATGTGTATTCAGCCTACCAATTCCACAAATCCAGCCCAATATATCAAGTTAGTTTTCATAGGTTGATGGATTGGGTTGGTTTGAATACTAAATTTTTTTGGGAAGCTTGGTTTTGGTTGAGTTTAAATTAACAAAATTTTCAATCAAAAGTCACATCCAAATTTATTAGTTTGATTTATTTTGGATTTTGTGGCTTAGTTTGAATATGTTAATTTGATTTATATTGATATTTTGAGAATTGTTTAATTTGGATGAAATTGGAATAGAGTCTCAATTGTGCATATCGTAATTATTTATTGAATAATAACTCTAATAGTTGAATGAAAATATTATATACATACATACATATATATATATATGTATATTTATTTATTTATTTATTAATTAGGCCAAACTTATTGGCCTCAACCCAATCCATATTGATCTTTGTGGGTTAAGTTAGGTTGTATTGAAGATTTCTCCACTTGAGGAAGTTGAGTTGGGTTAAAAATAAACTCCAAACTTAGCCCAACTCAAATTATGCGTACTTTTTCTTTTTTAGTTAGGTAGGTAGTGAGGTAAATGTAGGGTTCAATTAACAAACACAAGACACCATAAAGAATGTCATGTGGGTTCCAATTAGTTTAATTGGTAATGAATTTTGCCGTCGAATAAGAAATCTAAGATTCAAACCTAAATCATCACGAGTAAAAACCATAGGTTGAAATTTTATCCTATCAATCAATAAGAATGTCATTTACCACCTAGTGATTGTGCTATCCTTATTAAACACCATGCACACCCCTAGTTATATCCTATTAATATTATAATAGAGTACCAAGTGCCTATTTAATTGTGGGTTTAAACTAATCTCTTATTCGAAGGGGTTAAATTTGAATCCTACTTACAATAAAAAGAAAACAATTATATTTGATTTGATAATAAAGAACAATCATCATAGATTTAATATTGTAGGTTTTTTTTTTTTTCTTATTTTATTATGTACAACCTTTTTTTAATTTAAAGCCTCACCTTTTTAGGTACATTAGTATTTTTGTCGAACTAATTTTCTGCATAAAATGTTACAAAAATAAAAGTTATACTAATTTACCAAAACTAATCACAACTCACATATCTAAAAAATAAATGAATAAGTAAAAGAGTTATAAGATTATTGAGGTTATGGGTGATCACATAACAAAGTTAAAAAGAGAGAATGGTCTATAGTTGATCCAATACATATAAAATCATATTTTTGTTTTGATTTGATTTGAGAATAATCGCTATGGCAGTAATTAGTTCATGACATTGTGAATTAACAAAAAAATTAGCCCTAGAATTAATTTTCCTAGCCAATGGTGTTATTATAATTACACCAAATTAATACTAATTTAATGAATTAAGTGACATTGACACTTTGACAGCCATATGGAGGGGTCGAAAGAATTCGTCATTAAATAATGATGACTTGGTAAATAGATAATGATTAGAGAACATTTAGCTGTCGTTTTGACACCAAATAATAGCAATAACAAATAGTTTTAATCGCCGTTTGCGATTGTTCTTAACTTCTTGCTTTTAATTTTTTGGATGAAGTTCCTAAGTTCTTGCTGCCACTGCTGCAAGCCTGTAACTAGCTATCTGCATATTTTTAAGCATTAACACTAGGATTGCCACAATGCCACGTGCTCCAATATATAATTTGTTCCAATGAAAGACCCTCACAGTTCCACGTCCTTTGTGGTGTAGGTTTTTATGTCTTGAAATTATATTTATGTGTGTGTGATATATATATATATATATATATATATATATATGAGAGAGAGAGAGAGAGAGAGAGAGAGGTTTAAGTTACATCTGGTATAACTTTAAAACTAATATTTATTGAGTGGTGTAACATTATTTAGAGTTACACCACTCAATATTTTTTAATTGGATGCAAATTTTAATAAATCTACCGTTAGATTATATTATCTTTATATATTTTCCATGCTTGCAAAATTTCAAAGTAATAAAAAATTAATAGTCATGTCATCAATCAATTTTTTAAATTCAAGTTTTTGTAGTTTAAAATAATGCATAAAAGATGAGCTTATGGATTAAATGGTAAATAACATCTAATTGACATGAAAACTGATTAAGAACATATAGAATATGTAATTCAACGGTGAGATTTTCAAATATGAATTCTATAACAAGTTATTAGGTGGTGTAATATTACTTAGAGTTATACTAGGTGTAACTTAAACCCAACTCATATATATATATATATATATTTATATTGTTTGTATGTGGCTATGTGGCTACGTAACTCTGTATACTTTCATGGATGGTGTATATGATTTCTTGGTTTCTTCCAATTCTCAACGTAACTTGTTGGCCTGAGAGAGACAATGTACCTATTCGTGTTGGTATTAAAAATTTAAAACAATAATAATAGGGAAGAGGAAAAGGTAAAAGGTAAAAGGTTTCACTATTCATTGAATTTCATGAGTGCATGTGCATCACATGGGATCTGCATGTGGGAATCTTTGATTGAATTTTGTAACTATATAATATAGATTATATGGTATAGTTTTATCCAAAATTAAACTCTATCATGCTAAACTACTAGTCTATTACTCTGATAAATTAAACCCGTGATGAGTTTTTTTTGTCTTCATAACCCTATCTTCAGCTCTTTGTCTAATTTTTTGGAGTCATGAGTCATGAGACTCATGACCTCTCTTCTAACTTCTTGCGAATTTATGGGCTTAAATGAGTTAATAGAGTGTTGCTCATTAAATAGGTAAATTACACTAATCTCTCTTAATTCTTTTTTTTTTTAATTTTTTTTAATTTAAAAAAAAAATCTCTCTTAATTCTTGTTGAAATCAGGGACGAAGCTAGAATTTTGAGTTAAAGGGGGCGGCTTTACTGTTGACTGTGTGCAGTGGTTTCAACTTTTGACTTTACTACTATTTAGTTGTTGAGATTTTTTTTTTTTTTTTGTGACGACAAGAACAAAATTATTTTTGTTTAGAATTTTTTGAAGAGTGGGGTTGTTTATTTTAAATAAAATTGATTAATTGAGTTTTTTTTTTTATATAGTTTTACTAATAGTAATTTTTGTTGTCGAGTTATTATTTTTGGGCTTGTATATTTTGTTTTACATTTGAGATCTATAAATTTTTTTTATAGTCACTAAAATGAGAAAAATCTAGTGCTACAAACTTTTTTTATAAATTATTAATGTGATAAGTGGTTACTAGTAAGTAAAAAAAAATGATGTGAGTGACGTTTGCTACCAAAACAATTTGTAAAAATGTTTGTGAGTATTGTATTACTCTTAAAAGAATTAATGATGTTGTTTAATGGGGGGGGGGGGGGAAGGAATTGCCCCCCAGTCCAAAGGTAGCTACATCCCTGGTTGAAATACAATGACAAAGCCACTCTAAAGAGGCAAAATTATAACTAATATACATGTCATTATACAGTTCTCAACATTCATAGATACACATGATATATCCATGTAAATAGTAAGTGGTATTTTAATGTTATAAAATCCATAAAAAAATATAACATGTGAGGACCTTATTTGGGTAGCGAATCCACTACGTGAAAGGATTTAAGCCCAAGAAGCCCAAAGCAATAAATTTATAGAGAATGAGTTGAAAAACTGGGCTTTAGTTTATCAAACAAATATTGGAATAGATTCAAGTAAGAGAATGAATAGAAGTAGGATTATATTGAAGAAAAAACAGTCCTCGACAAGATCTGAGGTGAACTGGTCTTGTTTATTATCCTCAAATTTGGTTACAAGTTTGATTCCTAAATGCTAGTCTTTTTCTTTTGATTTTCGATCCCCTTTCTATGAAGGATCTCTCTCCTTATATAGGTCCTTCTAAAGCATCTTAATCATACACTTATTGATCACCTGCATTACCACTTGAGTGCTTGTCCCATCAGATACTCTCTCTGGTTGTATAGGCTTTGGGGCAGCCAACTTTATACTATTCAGGAGTTTTCTCTACATTAATGCAGTTAGAAAAATAGCTGCAGAACATTAAATACGGTGGTGACAGTTTTCTTCCTAAGATATCTAAAACCTTCTCTCGGTCTAATGTCTCCACAATGTCTATTCATATCAACAGAACTTTATAGGAGGTTCTCTTCCAAGAAGACATTTATTTTCAGCTCGTCTCGTTGAGCTTTTATGGCCAAAACCAACTCTTTTATTCGTTAACATGGTCTCTAATGACGAAGATTCTTTCTCCTCGAACTAGTCCTAATCTTCGGCTTGGGTTGTAGGCTTAATGTACAAACGTATGATGGACTTCTAAGCCTAATATCCCTACATAGCATATTCATAACATTTTATTTATCTGTTTGGTTCTTATAATCCCTGTTGTATTTTTTTTTTTTTAATTATCAAAATTCCAGATTTTACTAATTAAATAAACTTAGGTTAATTGTTGTGAACCTTATAAAATTATTGTAAGTTTTGATAAAAGAGTGCAAATTATATTCAAATAGGTTATAAGTAAATTTAAATGGATTTGAAATATTTTTAGTAGGCTTGAAGCAGTTTTTTATAAGCTTGAAGTAATTTTAAATTGAATAGACACTTGAAAATAAATATAGTTGATTTAAAATCTAATTTTGAAATACTACTGTACTTAATTCGTGCTTAATTCTTTGTTTTTTTTTTAATAAAAAAATTATGAACTTAATTCTTAATTTCTTGGACTCCTACTTTAATATATTATTATTAATTGTATAAAATAATTAAAAAAAAGTTGCTTTTGGCTGTAAATGGGTGGGGTATGGTTGTCCAGCCCCACATCATTAGTAAGCACATGCTGCCAAATACTAAAACTTTAAACGTGTTACAATAGTATATGTAGTCAAACTTAAGTTGATTGCGACTCTAACCAAGTTTTCTTTACCTAGTTAGTCTAGGCTAGCAGCTGTTTAGGACTAACAATTAATATGTGATAGTGATTGACTAATTAATTTATATGTTGTGGTTTTTCTTACTTATTAATTATTTGCATGAGGATTATCAACATTGTTGAGGAAAACAGAGATGAGAAAAAACTCATGGGATAGCAATAAAAGGAGAAGGCTCCAATATTATATATATATATATATATATATATATTGCAAATGACGGCATCTTGTTTTGTAATGCAAAGATGGAGGAAGGCAAAGAAATTCAAAATAGTTCACAAATTTATGAGGAGGTATTGAGGCACAAGTTAGTCTTAGAAATGCAGCTATAGCTCTTGTTTTTTGTAGTGAACGCAAGAGACGTAGTAATTATAAGAGTAGATATAGAAGAATAAGTCCAAGTTATTAAGCAGCATGAAAAAAACAATTGTGGTTGCCTTCACTAATGGGCAAATCAAAGAATGAAGCATTCTTTGGAGTTAAAAGAAAAGAAGAAGAGTAAAACTTCATGCTTGGAAAGGAAATACTACTATTATAGAAATGAGAAGTTCTAAATAAGGTGGTTACACAATCAAGTAAGGCTTTCATCTAGTGCTCTTGTATACTAAATGATATACAAGGCTAACATGTGGTCATTTCAAACACATGTTATGTCGGTGTCGCGTTTAGCACACAAAAACACTAGACTTAGAAGCCAACCCAACACAATTAATCTCAACATACATATACAATAATTTACTTTAATTGTGCAAGGAATTAAAGGTTATGGTTGAAAGTTGAAGCACTCTAGTGGGGACAAAAAAACAAGGGTGAAATATCATTTTCGTCCCTAAACTATCACAAAAGTTCGTTTTTCGTCCCTAAACTTTCAAAAGTTCGTTTTTCGTCCCTGAACTATCACAAAAGTTCGTTTTTCGTCCCTAAACTTTCAAAAGTTCTATTTTCGTCCCTAAACTTTTCCAAATGTATTAATTTTCGTCCCTCTCACATCAGCACACTGTCAAAGCCACGTCAGCACTCCATCAGACGGAGGGACGAAAATCAATACGTTTGGAAAAGTTTAGGGACGAAAATAGAACTTTTGAAAGTTTAGGGACGAAAAACGAACTTTTGTGATAGTTCAGGGACTAAAAACGAACTTTTGAAAGTTTAGGGACGAAAAACGAACTTTTGTTATAATTTAGGGACGAAAATGATATTTTACCCAAAAAACAATTAAAGAAGGGAAGAGGAGCTAATTCTCTAGGCTAAATGGGATTTTTTTTTTTTTTTTTTAAATTTTTTCGTCCCTAAACTTTCAAAAGTTCTATTTTCGTCCCTAAACTTTTCCAAATGTATTAATTTTCGTCCCTCTCACATCAGCACACTGTCAAAGCCACGTCAGCACTCCATCAGACGGAGGGACGAAAATCAATACGTTTGGAAAAGTTTAGGGACGAAAATAGAACTTTTGAAAGTTTAGGGACGAAAAACGAACTTTTGTGATAGTTCAGGGACTAAAAACGAACTTTTGAAAGTTTAGGGACGAAAAACGAACTTTTGTTATAATTTAGGGACGAAAATGATATTTTACCCAAAAAACAATTAAAGAAGGGAAGAGGAGCTAATTCTCTAGGCTAAATGGGATTTTTTTTTTTTTTTTTGAAACAAAGATGAGAGCATTGAGAGGTGGAATGGGGTTTAAGGACTTGGAAACTTTCAACTTCGCATTAGGGGGGAAAAAAAAGGAAACTTGTCAACTCATGCATAATCCACATTCTTTACTATTTATAGTTGTGAGTGATGAAGGCTAGATGTTTTTCCAACAAGCTCTTTCCTAGAGGCCAAAGTGAGCCCATGATGCATATTTTTCATATGCATGGGGGAGCATCATTGAAGGAACTAGGAAGAGAAGTCCTGATATGTATATATGGATATTGATAGAGGATTGGCAATGGTGAAGCTGTGAAGATTTGGCAAAGACAAATGGCTTCCACTCTAGCTAGTGACTACTACTCCCAAGTAAAATCTTAGGGGAAGATGCAAAAGTGAGTGAGTTGATTGATGGCCATACACATGCAATGGTGGAAATCGAATCTAACATATAATAGATTCAGTCTTATCAAATGAAGTAGAGCTGACAAAGAAAAATCCCTTATGCAGTCAACTTCTGCAAGATACTTTGATATGGTAAATAATACAAAAAGACTATATATTCTTGGTTTGGAAATGCTTATCAAGTGGCGTGGAAAGGCAAAAACAAAGTATGCAAGAAAATGCTTAATTATAAAGGTAATTCTGGAGGGTGACTTGTTGATGACAATGCAAGCTCTTATATATGTTAAACATCTGAACCTGTCCATGGCTGCAAAGGACATATAGTGGAGGAAATAAAAACGAAATCTCAGGAGTGTTAGAAAATGGTGGCAATGAAAGGCTACTCACAGATATTAGTTTGATATGCATACATGTTGACAGTGTACATCACAGATATGAATGAAAGAAGCATATGCAATGTTTTTTTTTTTGAGGAACACATATACAATGTTTTACTACTGAAAAAACACATTTAATGTTACATATTTATAGTACTAAGGTGATTCTTTTTTTTTTTTTTTTTTTTTACAAAAAGACTATATATTCTTGGTTTGGAAATGCTTATCAAGTGGCGTGGAAAGGCAAAAACAAAGTATGCAAGAAAATGCTTAATTATAAAGGTAATTCTGGAGGGTGACTTGTTGATGACAATGCAAGCTCTTATATATGTTAAACATCTGAACCTGTCCATGGCTGCAAAGGACATATAGTGGAGGAAATAAAAACGAAATCTCAGGAGTGTTAGAAAATGGTGGCAATGAAAGGCTACTCACAGATATTAGTTTGATATGCATACATGTTGACAGTGTACATCACAGATATGAATGAAAGAAGCATATGCAATGTTTTTTTTTTTGAGGAACACATATACAATGTTTTACTACTGAAAAAACACATTTAATGTTACATATTTATAGTACTAAGGTGATTCTTTTTTTTTTTTTTTTTTTGTGGGCAAATTAGTTAAAGAATTGAACAAAATAAGTCTAAGTAACTCTCAAAGTAATCACTGTACTCTCTTAGTGCGATGGTCACTCCACAAGTATAAGTGCTTATGGAGTGTAAGGGATAAGAGTTGGAGTTCAAGTCTCCGAAAAAAAGTTTTATACACATAATACACTTAAATTAGGTTATAGTGAATTTTTTATCTTTAAAAAAAATAAAAATCCAATATAGCGTTCTTAAAATTTTAATTATCTAATTTAAAATTAATGAATTAAATTTTGTTATATCAATATTAAAAATTGACATATATTAATGTACATTTTTTTAAATATAGGTGACATGACAAAATTTAATTTTATTAGTTTTAAAATGGATAGATAGAAATTTTGAAACTTCATAGTGAAGTTATGGGTACGAATTCCAGAGATTTTTTATTTTATAATATGAAGTGGTTAATGCCAATATCAATTAAAAGTATTTCAAAAAAAATAAAATAGCAATTAAAAAAGGTAAGCAAATTCAGGAATTTTGTTTCAGGCATTTTAAAATTTTCCAAAATAAAAATGGCTTATTTGCAGTAATTCGAAAAAGCAAGGGCATTAAAGTCAGGAAGTGGAAATCATAATAAAATGTGATTAGAATTAGAAAAAGCAGGTACTATTATTATTATTTTTTTTTTTTTTAAAAAGGTACTATAATTTTTTTAAATAATTAAAAAAATAAAAAATTAGTGGGAGGGAATAGAGGAGCTGATTGATTCCACGCGCTTTCCCCATGACGTAACCAAGTGAAACTGTCATGTGGGTTCCATTACCATAGCTGTGCGCCTGCTTTACACTCACTTTATTTGCGCGTGGACTATCCCACCGCGTCATGATTAAAGAGCCTTTTGTGTCCATTAAGCTTTTTCACGTAGAAATAATAATAATAATAATAATAATAACAATAATTTTAGAGGCACATTTTCGCACTTTCACACAACTAGTTTTGTGCGATCGTGAACAATTGACTATCGTGTGAAATCGACAAAAACAACAACGAATCCAATATCTGTGTAAAAAATAGTGGACAAAAAAAAATCCCGTCGATTATGTGGTAGCATAAATCAACGTATTGTGAAATTTAGCGCGGAAATGAGTGTGTTATTAAAATTATTTTAGAGATCCATATAGATTCTGAGGAGACCAAAGTGACCATCCAAATGGGGAAGTACCAGTCACCACTAAAATTTACAATGGTATGGCATCGTTATCAACTCGTAGTTGCTTTCAATGGTTTTTTTTTTTTCTCTCTAGTTGTAATTGCATACATGTTTGCCAATTTTTTTTAATTAGACAAAAGCTAGCAAGAAGCTGTATATCTTCGTGTTGCTAGTAAACGTTTATGGCTGTATCTATGCTGCTATCCATGAAAAGAGAAAATTAAAGAAACGTCTTAAGCTAATTTGTGCTTTGTAGATACACTGGGTCAACATTAAAAAAAAAAATCTAACATAAACATTTAAAGCTTAATTTTTCAACTTCAACTATCAATTATAAAAAATAAAAATAAAAACTAAAACAAATTTCTTCGCTCAACATAACATATTATAGGTAAGATAGGTGGAATACATTTTTAAGTTTTAAGGGGAAAGACTTCAAGTAGAATTTTTAATAATTAAATAATATTATTTAACTATAATAATAATAATAATATTGAGATGCAAAATTACTAATTAAGTTTTAGTATTTAGATTTTATTAACATCTCTTTTATACTTGATAATGACTAATCTACTTAATCAAAATATTCATAAAAAATTTTCTTGTTGTGAAAATTTTAGGGGATTTTAAGAGAGTTTAATTTTTATTGGCCTAATATTGTGGAATGTCTTGGAGGTAGGAGAAATAATGAAAAACACATTTTTATATCTTTTGTTTGACAGAATTTTTTTTTTTTTGGTCCTTATATTTTGGGCCTACTTTCATTTTGGTCATCCAATTTCACAACATTTGGTAAAGTATCTGATGGTTGAATAAGAGATTTGAAATTTAATCTCCATATATAACAAAAACCGATTGGTGTTTTAGTTTAATAATAAAGAATACAATTACCATAAGCGAACGACATATATTGAAACTATATAAAAAAAATTGGTCTTAGAGTTATTAGACTTGTTGTCATTTAGTCCTTGCCGCCATCAAATCAATGATGAAAAACTATTATGTGGCTAACAAATTGTAATGCTGGTATGTAGGTGGCTAAAATAATAATAAATATATAATTGCTACTAGAAAAGCCACATCAACAATTTTAGGAAAAAAAATTCACATTTGAAAAATAAAATAAAAACATGCATATACCTAACTAGCTAGTACTTTGCAATGTCTTTCCCTTTTTGGTGGTTGAAATGCCACAGTGAACCACAGGGGGGGGGGGGGTTTTTTTTTTCACACACACACACACAAATATATATATATATATATATATATAAGCTATTACACATCTTAATAACTTTTTATTGGATAAATAATTTAAAAATCTAACTGTTGGATTATATGTTCTCTATATTCTTAGCATATTTACCAAATTTCTAATTAATTGAACATTATTTACTATTTGATCAATAAACTCATCTTTTATACATAATTTTAAACAACAAAAACTTGCTCTTTAAATTTTTGATCAATGACCTAGTTGTTAATATTTGATTGTCTTGAAATTTTGCAAAAACAGAGAATATACAAAAATAATGTAGAGTCATGCTAACGGGTGTCCTTAGGGCAATTGTTAACAATCCATTTTAGAAAAGTTTTGACATCACTTTTATGGGAAATGGAAAAAAATTGTCAAAACATTCATTGCTTCTTTTTTTTTTTTTTTTTTTCACAAAAACTTTCTTTAAATGGATTATTAATCATTGCCTTAAGGTAATCCAACTATAGATTTGTCAAAATTCTCATACAATAAATTTTTTTTAGTAATATAATATTCCTTAAAGTTATACAAGGTGTAATTTGAACCAAAACATGCACATGCGTGAGTGCACGCGCGCCCACACACACATATATATAAATTAAACTTAAAAGTGGGGAAGGAGGGGGGGGGGGTGTTGTTCAAACATTGGTTTTCATACATAAAATAAATCAGGTAGCCTTCTCCTTATCCTTAATAAACCAAATAAATCAATACTCCCTCTTTGTCTCTTGGATCACATTAATCATTGTGATCTTGTGCCTAACACCCACCCATATTGTGTTATTATCTTGTACTTATCACTTGGGCACATTGTTTTGTTGTGATCCAATCTATGCTCATCACAAACTCAACTTAATGGTGAAATTAATTACTTAAAAGCGGGGTAGGGGATTCAAATATTGGTTTTTATGCATAAAAAATTAGGTAGCCTTCTCCTTAATAAACCAAACAAAGAGGACACCATCTCTTATTGTATTACATGCTAAATTCAATACTCCCTCTTTGTTTCTTGGAACGCATTAATTCATTGTGATCTCGTGCTTAAAAGTTAAAACCCACCCATATTGTGTTATTATCTTGTGCTTATCACTTGGGCTCATTGTTTTGTTGTGATCCAATCTATGCTCATCACCAACTCAACTTAATGGTGATCTACGTTTGTCTCTTAAGAGTGCACATGACTTATATCTTTATTTGTAGTGAAATACCCCGGCCTAAAAATTTCAACAAGATACGGGAGGATGAATAGTTTTTCATTAGCCTAGTCTCAAGAATCTGTCATAGGCATTGTGGATTAGATAAAGCATGTCCCCAAAATCGAAGTCCTCGTGTCAAACTTAGGAAGCCTTATCCAACAAACAAGGTCTTGGAAGCTCCTTATAATTTTTCTTTAGCCGTACTTGAAGTAAGTAATTTCCATTATTAAAAAACCATAAAATAAATAAAGTATATATTAATTTACTCCACCCCTCTCACCCAACAGTGGTTACTACAGCAAAAGCTAGTATAGTAGTCCCTTTATACACTTTTCAAGACCAATAGGAAATACATTGATTACTATTTTCTGCATTGGAGTTGTCCTTAAAATCTTTGCTAAGGTGGCTCGATATATATAAACACAACCTTGTAAGTTGAATATAAAATATAGTGATCCCTCCCCAAAAATAAAGGATGCAACATATGCAGGTTAAACCATAAATAAACACAATAAATTAAGTAACCTGAAGCAATATATATTAATTAATTTAATACCATAATATGGTGAAACTACTAACTATTAAGTTTTTGATAATACTAAACACTTATCTAAAATTCAAGCCCGGCTAAACTAAAAGCAACTGATGCAATCACCACCCCAAACAAAAAGAAGGCTCTACTCGTATATAAAAAAAAATATATATATATATATATAATATTTATCTATATATTTTGATTAAGAACAAATTTTTAAGTTTTTTTATTTGCCAATAAAATGCATTAAAAATTCCTTATTGTATTCTAGAATAAGGTAGACTGCTGACTGCACTACACACTTCACATAGCATATTATCACTGTAGCACATCACAACCACATGGCCCACAAACTATCACTAAAGGCACTAACCTACGGTACCTACCCACTGGACAAGTGAGTTTGAGCATTAAACATTAAAGTATCAAGATTTTTTGAGTTTTAGGTTTTATTAACAAAACATTCTTGAGCCCACCTGCTATACACACATTACACGAATTTCAACCCAAAAAATCTTGAAATTTTAAAAGGGTTTGGCTTAGTACGTAAAACGGTAAAAGGAGTCTCTTTGTTTTAATAGGAACTGTCAGATTATTTATTAATTAAATAAAATATGAGAATTAAAATTTATTAACATTTATTATTATATATTTAAAAAAAATGATATGTTTAATTAAAAAATATTAAAAGTAAGTCAAATTCATTTTAAAACCCAAAACCCAAAAAACTTAAAATTCAAAAAATCTTTAATGATACTAATTTATTGAACCGTATAATAAATTAATTTTTATTTATGTAGGTTTAGACTTTAAAGTATAAAGTGGTCACAATGCTTGAAAAGCGATAATCAGCTTCTTTTACCCTATGCTTCAAATTTTATTTTTACTTAAATTATAATTTTTAATTATAAATTTTGTTTTATTTATTTACAAATATTTGCTCATAATAAAATGTCTACTAAAAAATATTTATCTGGATATGAAAATTTTCAAAAAAAGAAATATTGGAAGAACTTAAATACAAAAATACTCCACTGCCTAAGGCCCCAAAATTGTTGAGCCGGCCTTGCTAAAACTAACATTAATTAATATTCTCCTCATCTTCTACTAGTTAAACCAAAAAAAAAAACTAAATTTTGCCATCGTTTTTCCTTCTTTTGTTGTATTTCCAAAATGAGGTAGAAAGTTGGAGTAGCCCTCTTCTATATATGTTAAACCTTTGCAGATGTTGACAATAATCTCATCTTGTATTTGCACTTACTCTCTTTTCTGCCACTGTGTTGTGATCTTGTGTTCATAACCTTTGCTCATCATATGGAAGAACCACACTCTCCACATATACACCAAGTTCAAACCCACGAGAATAATATAAGTCATCTGACTCTATATTTGAGATCATAGTTCTTTTATAAGACTTGTATAAAAGATTATAAGAATTGTTTAAAAGATTATAGATGACTATTTTCTTTCTGTTCACCTCCATTAAAACATCACCGTTTTTGGTGAAACACAATGGCCTCAAACGCTCCTCAAAATAGGGAATGACAAACAATTTTTCCCAAGATTCTTCCACCCCATATTTCTTCATTACCCAAGTCTCAAAGTGGCTTCCATTGGGATCGTATGTTAGAGAAAGGCATCCACCTAAAACCCCCAGCTCAAACTTTGAATCCTTATCTAACATGCATGGTAATGGCAGCTCATAAAAGTCTTCTTTAGCCGGATCAAAATAAACCAGTACTACGGTTACAGATTTAGAAAAGGCTTCTATATCATATTCTTCACGGCGAAGAACCCAATGGGGAGCTCCATTCAAAGTAACCCCTTGTGTGTCAAAATAAAAATTGTAAGGAAAATCACTGTAATCAATATCTTTCAAAGTATTGGTCCTGAAAGAGTAGTGAGAGATAAAGATAGATTCAAAACTATAACCACTGTTGGGTGAGCCTGGTGGACTTACTAAATGAGATGCAAAAACAGCCTTGTAATCATCAGAGGAAGAATCATAACCAAGTCCACACATGAGCATATTATCCAGGTCAAAATGACTGTAAAATTCAAACATATTATGTGTACCAGAAGATGGGTTCCACAGACAAAGATGAGGACAACAATAAACAAGTAAGAAATCGTTGCAAGAGCCGAAGATCTCAGGGGTTATGCTTTTATACCATGTAGGAAAGTCGAGAGATTTCACTTCGAGCATGAAGCCATTGTAATCTATGATGGAGAAGACACCGGAATTTATTCCTTCATCACTTTGCTCAATGCAGGCGCATCTCCAAAGGGTCATGTTGTTAGGCTCGTTGGCTTTGTCATAGCGTGCTTTGGCAAACTCAGAGCTTGAAATCAGAGAACACCATGGTTTGCATACAGACTTAAATCGCTGTAGAGATTTGACGGGGAGTCTTTTTAGTACGTCGTGCACAATGTCTTCTGCAACGTTTTGTGAAAAAAATCTTGGGTTTTCCATGATTTTCAAGAATCGGTTTGTGAAAGGGTTACTAGGTTTTTGGTTTTTTGGTTTTTTGGTTTTCTAATTTCTTCTATGGTTGTTTCTAGGGTTTTTCTCCATTTTATATGGTGGCGTTGTAACTTTTGAGACCGACAATCTTTGTTTATTTGGGCTTTTTTTTTTAGTGGGTTTGTATCTTTGGAAGTCGCCTCTTAATTTCCTTAGTAGTTTCAATGGCTGAAGATACGAAGCTAAATCCAAACGTAATAGCCCATGGATGCATATGATAGCCCATTTATTTTCATTCTTGATACGAATCCAATTTTTTTTTTTTGGGGTGGGGCGCCTATATATGATTCGTATTTTCATTCTATCTCAATGTTAACACAAACATGATTTGGGACAATTACACCTCCACATGTCGACTGTAGCAAACATTTAGAGGCTGTTTGGATGAATTTTTTTCGTCACTCAATTTCAGTCACTCAATTTTCATCACTTATCACTCATCATTCATCACTCATAACTCATTACTTAATTTTTCACACCCGTTTGGCACTATCACTCATTTTTCATTACTCAATATTTTTCACACTATTTGTGGGTCCCATGGCCTGTCACCCAGAGCATTTTTTTTTTTTCAGTACCCATACTCACTGTAAAAAGAAAAAAAAAAAAAAAAAAAGAAGGAACCGAACAGCCAACCAGGAGAAGGAAAAAAAAAAGAAGAACAGACCTAGAAAAGAAGAAAAGAAGAATAGAAAAGAAAAGAAGAAGAAAAAAAAAAGAACCAGGCCCAGAAAGTGAAGAAAAGAAAAGAAAAGAAGAAGAAGAAGAAGAAGAGGAGGAGGAGCAGACAGTCCCAGACCCGTGAAAGACAAAAAGAAAAGAAAAAAAAAAAAAGAGAAAAGAAGATAAAGAGGGAGCAAAAATCTGACTGTGAGACCGGATTTGTAATAGTATTTACAAGTTTGTCACTGAAAACTGAAAACAACCAAAAGTTATTTTCAGTTTTTACAACTCATAACTCAAAAAGTAGAGAATTTAGTATTGAAAATAGAGTTATGAAAATAGAGTATTGGTGCAGGCAAATGAGTATTTTGCTACGAGTCCCACCATTTTTGAGAATTGAGTTATGAAAACTGAGAATTGAGTTATGAAAATTGCCAATCCAAACAGCCTCTAAGAGAGCCACCAAGGATGAGAAAGTGCACACACACTTTAGCTCGCAAAAAATTCTAACTTATCAAGCCAAAAATATTATCCCAATACAAAAGGAATCTAGTGATGATGGCATGAGCATGCATCAATAAGCGCCTTACCACATAACACAATACTAGTGAGAGTGTAAACTCTGTTATGTATCGTTCATTCTTTCATCAAGAAAACCAAGAAAAATACTCTGAGATGAAACAAATGCTAAAAGTATGAAATTTAGGCTAAAAGGATCATGGTTTTATTCCAATATGTACAAAATTAAATGCAGCCTAAGCCAATCAACCCTCAATAGAAGAATGATGAATCAGTATTTGTTCTTCCTGCCTTAGATTGAGAAGTTAAGGCCCGCCATACTATTTCTAGAGTTCGGGTGGAGCAGTTTTCTCAATCTCAACTCCTAGTACTGCAATAGGAACCTTATCCCCTGAAATAATCTCCAATATTAAACAGTTAACTATGACACAAAATTGTTAATTTTTTTTTTCTTCCTTGCACTTGTACCCTTAATAGAATAATTTAATAGATAAATTTAGTAAGTCCTGGTTTGCAAGCAACTTGAAGCTAGAAAAAAACAATTGGAAAAGCAAATGATTTCCCGAAATCAAATAAAATGCGTAATTATAGCCAAAAAAAAAAAAACTGAAGTTAATCAATGCTTTGTTTTTTGGAACACATAATAAGGAGCTTAATATTAATTGAATACTACAATAAAATAAGTTCTTGACAACGGTCTCATCTTGTTCTCTTTTTTTTTTTTTTTTTCAATGTTGAGTTGTGATCTTGCAAATTCTTTTAATGTGAAGACAGTCAATCCAACATACAGAAAAATGATACTTCCCACTCCCACATATTCACCGAGTTCAAACCCTTGATTATTATCTGGCTTCATAAAATCCACCATAATTCTTTTACAATTGTTTTGAAGATTGTAGGCATCTATTCTGTTGTTTATGTCCATTAAAACTTCACCATTAATTTGCAATGAAACACAGTGGCTTCAAATGCTTATCACAATAGGGACTAGTGGGGGATCAAATGATTCCCAGCTGATCACAACAGGGAATAATAAACAATTTCCCCCAAGACTCTTCCACCCCATATTCCTTCATTGCCTAGGTCATAACTTTTTGCCACAAGGGAGACATCATTTATCGAAAATTTTGCCACAACTTGATAAGATGGTTGATGTAAGTGGTGGACAGCCACTTTAAACTTATCATTTTTTTCCATCACTTGTAAATTGACCACCTCATAATGGTAACTCTGAAATGGTACACTCATATCAATTGGTATCCAAACATTTTGTTCTCCTAGCAAAACTGAAACGGACGAAATTAACTCCCTTGCTTACATGACCAAACTGAAAATAAAATAAAACTTACCAAAATGTAGTTGGGTGTTAAGTGCTAAGACCACAACATTTCCCACAATTTTCATCTCAATTTATTCATGTGGCAAGATGTGAGTGTTGGAGTAAAAGTGGTGGGTCCACAACTCCACCACTTGCGTCCTGCCATGTCAGCAAGTTGTGGTAAAAGTTGTGATTCTAACAGTACTCTAATTTCCATGATTACAAAA
The DNA here is from genome assembly GCF_002906115.3 of Quercus suber. Classification (NCBI taxonomy): domain Eukaryota; kingdom Viridiplantae; phylum Streptophyta; class Magnoliopsida; order Fagales; family Fagaceae; genus Quercus; species Quercus suber. Next base: position 1,013,179 of record NW_027069624.1, on the reverse strand, counting down.
CCATAAAATAAATAAAGTATTTATTGATTATCTATTCAAATTTACTAATTGATAAACTATTACTTTGTCAAAAAAAAAAAACTTGAATTGATAAAAAAGAAGAAAAAGAAATTACATAGCTATTAATGTATTCCCTATTGGTCTCGAAAAGAGTATAAAGGGATCACTATTCTTGCTTTTGTTGTAGTAACTACTGTTGGGTGAGATGGGTGTAGTGATATGATGATAGGGCAACCTAAACTCTAGTACCCTTGGTAGATATGGATTTCAAATAAGGGAGATGATAAGGATACTAATGAAAAAAAAAAGGAGTTACAAATCTAGCTAGATCTGTTGAATTTGCAAGCTACATGAAGGCATATATATGAGTCCATCCTCAAGAAATTAATTGGGTGTGTTATGTAACTTACAACGGAAGATTTCATATAAAATAAGAAGTGCATGAAAAAGAATTTAGACCCCATAAGGGTTCGCCTCCTTAAAATCTTTGCTAAGGTTGCTCTCAATATACACAACCTTGTAAGCTTAATTTAAATGGTGATCCCTCACCAAAAATAAATAATGCAACATATGCACTTTAAACCATAAATAAACACAATAAATGAAGTAACCTGAAGCAATATATATTAATTAATTTAATACCATGACACGATAATACTACTAACTATAAAGTTTTTGATAATACTAATTACTAAATACTTATCTAAAACTAACATTAATTTGTATTCTCCTCACATCTTCTACTAATTAAACCCAAAAAAAAAGCCTAAATCCTGCCATTGTTTTTCCTTCTTTTGTTGGACTTCCAAAATGAAGTTGAAAATTGGAGTAGCCCTCTTCTAAATATATTAAACCTTGCAAACGTTGACAATGATCTCATCTTGTTTTTGCACTTATTCTCTCTTTTCTGCCTTTTCCCATCACTGTGTTGTGATCTTGTGCTCATAAGGGACCCACCAAATTCTTCTGATTCTGTGTTCATTGCTAATTCATCATTGTGGTGAAAAAGGTTTAACCTTTGCTCGTCATATGGAAGAACCATACTCTCCACATTATATACACACCATCCAAACCCACAATAATTTGACTCTCGGATCACGGTTCTTTTAGAATTGTTTAGAAGATTGTAGATGACTATTTTCTCTCCGTTCTCCTCCATTAAAACATCACCGTTTTTGGTGAAACACATTGGCCTCAAATGCTCCTCAAAATAGGGAATGACAAACAATTTTTCCCAAGATTCTTCCACCCCATATTTTTTCATTACCCAAGTCTCAAAGTGGCTTCCATTGGGATAGTATGATAGAGAAAGGCATCCACCTAAAACCCCCAGCTCAAACTCTGAATGCTTATCTAACATGCATGGTAATGGCAACTCATAGAAGTGTTCTTTAGCCGGATCAAAATAAACCAGTACCATTGTTAAAGATTTAGAATTGACTTCCCTATTATATTCTTCACGGCGAAGAACCCAATGGGGAGCTCCATTCAAAGTAACCCCTTGTGTGTCAGAATCAATATTGTAAGGAAATTCATTGTCATCAATTTCTTTCAAAGTATTGGTCCTGAAGGAGTAGGTAGAGATGGATAAAGATTCAAAAATATAATCATCATCGTTGGGTGAGCCTGGTGGACTTACTGTATGAGATACCAACACAGCCTTGTAATCATCAGAGGAAGAATCATAACCAAGTCCACACATGAGTGATACACCACAAGAATCATCCAAAATATCATAGTCTAATTCAAACATATCATGTGAACCAGAAGATGGGTTCCACAGATAAAGACAATAACAACAATGAACAAGTAGAAAATTGTTGCAAGAGCCCAAGATCTCTGCCGTTTCGCTTCCAACAATAAACAAGTCGAGAGATTTCGCTTCAAGCATGAAGCCATTGTAATCTATGATATTAAGCCAGGCGGAGAAGACACCAGAATTTACATCTTCACGTTGCTCAATGCAGCCGCATCTCCAAAGGGTCATGTTGTCGTTAGGCTCGTTGGCTGTGTCATAGCGTGCTTTGGCAAACTCAGAGCTTGAAATCAAAGAACACCATGTTTTGCATACAGACTTAAATCGCTGTAGAGATTTGACGGGGAGTCTTTTTAGTACGTCATGCACGATGTCTTCTGGAATGTTTTGTGAAAAAAATCTTGGGTTTTCCATGATTTTCAAGAACCTGTTTGTGAAGGGTTACTAAGTTCTTGTTTGTTTTTTTTTTTTTTTTTTTTTTTTTTGGTCTCACTATACTATTTCAGTTAATTTTTACCTATATTTACAGCATTTTCAACAAAAAATTTTAGTCTCAGCAAAATAAGCAAATCTCAATCAGATCCTTAATGTTTTGCTACAGTAGGACATGGCATAAGTGTCCCAAATCATAGGTTCTTGGAGGTATTGGGGATGTTTGGTGACGTCGTTTGATTTTTTGAAAATACTTATAAGTAAAAAAGTATGTGAAAATACGTGTAGTATTGTTTAAAAACTGAAAATAAGTATTTAAACACATGTAATAAAGAGGCCCGTAGTGTCCCAAATCATGTTTGTGCTAACCTTTCAAATATTGAGATAGAATGAAAATAAGAATCATATATGGGTCTGTTTGAGATCTGCTTATTTTGCTAAAACTGAAAACTTTTTATTAATAGTACTGTAGATAAAGGTAAAAGTTAGTTGAAATAGTATAGTAAGACTTATGAATAGTATCAAAAAATACGGTGAGACTTATGAATAGTAGCAAAAATAAACTGAATAGTAAATAAGCATGTTGTTTAATTTAGAACCAAATGAAAACATAGCTTCCAAAAAAACAAAATTGGATTCTTATCAAGAATGAAAATAAATGGGCTTTCACATGCATCCATGGGCTGTAACGTATAATGTAATTAGATTTAGCTTTGTATCTTCAGCCATTGAAACTACTAAGGTAGCCAACCCAATTAAAAAAAGCCCAAATAAACAACGATTCTTGGCCTTAGAAGTTACAACGCCGCCAAATAAAATATAGAAAAACCCTAGCATCAACCATATATAAGAAAAAAAAAAAAAAAAAAAAAAAAAAAAAAAAAAATTAATAACCCNGATCTAAAATATATGACCTTAAAAAGTATTTACATTAGAAATCCTTATTCTAGACCATAGCTAGCATTAGCAAGAAATCACTCAGTCCTCTTTAATGGAAAAATTGTGAGTTCTAGTTAGCTCAACTAATAAAGTATTTAATAGTTGAATAAGAGATTTATGGTTCAATCTCTGCTTACTCTAAAAATCGATTGGTGTTTTTGTCTAATGATAAAAAACTATTATCAGAAGTGAACGCTATATGTTAAAATTCTCTTAAAAAAATGAAAAATTATCTTATGAGACGGTCTTATAAAAATATCGTTCTTTAAATATTTATGGTTTCCATGCATGTGAATCCCACATGTAAGAGAAATGTCTGATGAGATTGTCTCGTGACAGTCTTATATATTACAATTCATAATTAAATCTTTATTATTCTTAACATGTCCCTTTAGAACACTTGCTAGCAAGTAGCATGGCCCAGTTTTTATTTAATGCTAATGGAAGGTGCATTAAAAAAAAAATGATTACAAAAATTAGGGGTTGGAGGTTGGAATGTAGCAATATAAAATTATTCACCTCAAAGCTCTGTTTGTTTCACTTTCTAAAACATTTTCAATAAAATTTTTCAAATATTTAGTGTGAATTGTAAAAATTTTCAAATACAAATCACAAAAACTAGTGGCTTAATCACCGTAGTTGCCAGTGTCAGAAGTCTGGTGATCAAAAGCCAATACCAGCAGCTCTAGATGTCGGATTGTCAACACCAACTATTAGACCAACAACCCAACCATTAGATGGGGGAGATCCTCTGTGTATTTTTATAAAATGTTTTACCAAATTTATAAAGATAATACATTTTACAACATTTTACAAAGAATTTTATAGTTATTTGGATTGGTCAAATTTTAGAATGAAGCCGGTAAAGTGCTATAAATATTTTTTGTAAAACATTTTACAATCAAATAAATAGAACAAAAAATACGAAAACAGTACACTGATTATTCACTTTTAAGTAGATGGATTGTCTAAGTGCTTTGTAACTCAGCTACGGTTTGTAGCACTTTCTAGTGCTTCTAGCGGAAGGAAAACTATTGTGTATTTTCGAAGTATCATAGATGCGTATTTTTTCTTCTCACATGAATGGTGGGTCTCACTAATTAAATTCATAGTGATACTCACCATTCATGTGAGATAAGAAAATACACATTTATAATAATCCGAAAGTACCTAATAATTTTTCCCAGCGGAGACTTTGGCACTTTCTACGGCTTCTTGACTTAGACTTCAGCCCTTTTTACTGCTTCTAACGGAGACTTCAGGATTTAAACCCCTGCATAGCTATAAAATTACTTTTTTTTTAAAAAGAAGTTGGTAAATTTATCACATTAATTAGTACAGTCCACTTTTGAGTCCAATTTGCACGGGAATCCTAAATTACTCGTCTGCTTATTCTCACCCAAAAAAAAAACAAAAAAACTCATCCACTTACTTAAATAATGATTATGATTGGAGTTTTGACCCGTCATTGAAGGTAGAGTGATGTTTGAGTTCAGGGGCCCTCCTTGAAGTAGTCTATATAGACTATTACACTCTCGCTCCATTCGGCATGTCATTGTGAATAGTGACTACAGTGTGTCTAGATTCATTCCTGACGAAGGAGGGCAATATTGTTGGGATGGCATTTTTTTTTGTTTGCTGAGAAAATGCTTACAAATAGATGACAAAGTGATTTGAATTCTGGATGTCATAGACACATTAAAAAATGTTAACAAGTTGAGTTATAATGCTCTTAACTTAGACTTTTAAATCAATTTTTTTATGTTTATCACATGCATTTTTAACTAATTCATATCATATCATATAATATATAATAAAAGTTACAAGTTACGACAAACATGTTGTAATTAAACACTTAAATTACAAAAAAATAAAAAAAACAGTTTCATTTTCTTTTTCCTTTTTCCTAATGCCATGTAGATAATCCTTTTGCTCTTTTATTTTCAATTTATTAGCCAATTTATCTCGTTAATATCTCTCAATCTTTTCATATTCTCCTTTTCTTCATTTTTAAGTTCTAAGAATATACATTTGGTTATTTGGTTCCCCCAAATTATAAATATCTCTCTTTTTTGCTTAGATGTAGTCACATTTGAGGTAACATCGTAAACATTATGTGTTTCTTTCACTTTTTAAGAATTTCTAACTCAACTTGTTAACATTTTTTAATGTGTCTATGACATCCAGAATTCAAATCACTTTGTCATCTATTTGTAAGCATTTTCTCAGCAAACAAAAAAAAATGCCATCCCAACAATATTGCCCTCCTTCGTCAGGAATGAATCTAGACACACTGTAGTCACTATTCACAATGACATGCCGAATGGAGCGAGAGTGTAATAGTCTATATAGACTACTTCAAGGAGGGCCCCTGAACTCAAACATCACTCTACCTTCAATGACGGGTCAAAACTCCAATCATAATCATTATTTAAGTAAGTGGATGAGTTTTTTTGTTTTTTTTTTGGGTGAGAATAAGCAGACGAGTAATTTAGGATTCCCGTGCAAATTGGACTCAAAAGTGGACTGTACTAATTAATGTGATAAATTTACCAACTTCTTTTTAAAAAAAAAGTAATTTTATAGCTATGCAGGGGTTTAAATCCTGAAGTCTCCGTTAGAAGCAGTAAAAAGGGCTGAAGTCTAAGTCAAGAAGCCGTAGAAAGTGCCAAAGTCTCCGCTGGGAAAAATTATTAGGTACTTTCGGATTATTATAAATGTGTATTTTCTTATCTCACATGAATGGTGAGTATCACTATGAATTTAATTAGTGAGACCCACCATTCATGTGAGAAGAAAAAATACGCATCTATGATACTTCGAAAATACACAATAGTTTTCCTTCCGCTAGAAGCACTAGAAAGTGCTACAAACCGTAGCTGAGTTACAAAGCACTTAGACAATCCATCTACTTAAAAGTGAATAATCAGTGTACTGTTTTCGTATTTTTTGTTCTATTTATTTGATTGTAAAATGTTTTACAAAAAATATTTATAGCACTTTACCGGCTTCATTCTAAAATTTGACCAATCCAAATAACTATAAAATTCTTTGTAAAATGTTGTAAAATGTATTATCTTTATAAATTTGGTAAAACATTTTATAAAAATACACAGAGGATCTCCCCCATCTAATGGTTGGGTTGTTGGTCTAATAGTTGGTGTTGACAATCCGACATCTAGAGCTGCTGGTATTGGCTTTTGATCACCAGACTTCTGACACTGGCAACTACGGTGATTAAGCCACTAGTTTTTGTGATTTGTATTTGAAAATTTTTACAATTCACACTAAATATTTGAAAAATTTTATTGAAAATGTTTTAGAAAGTGAAACAAACAGAGCTTTGAGGTGAATAATTTTATATTGCTACATTCCAACCTCCAACCCCTAATTTTTGTAATCATTTTTTTTTTAATGCACCTTCCATTAGCATTAAATAAAAACTGGGCCATGCTACTTGCTAGCAAGTGTTCTAAAGGGACATGTTAAGAATAATAAAGATTTAATTATGAATTGTAATATATAAGACTGTCACGAGACAATCTCATCAGACATTTCTCTTACATGTGGGATTCACATGCATGGAAACCATAAATATTTAAAGAACGATATTTTTATAAGACCGTCTCATAAGATAATTTTTCATTTTTTTAAGAGAATTTTAACATATAGCGTTCACTTCTGATAATAGTTTTTTATCATTAGACAAAAACACCAATCGATTTTTAGAGTAAGCAGAGATTGAACCATAAATCTCTTATTCAACTATTAAATACTTTATTAGTTGAGCTAACTAGAACTCACAATTTTTCCATTAAAGAGGACTGAGTGATTTCTTGCTAATGCTAGCTATGGTCTAGAATAAGGATTTCTAATGTAAATACTTTTTAAGGTCATATATTTTAGATCTTATTTTATGTGGCAATTATTTGGGTATCAAAAGATTCTTCTTTTTTGAGAGCATATGAGCATATCCAATATCTTCTAAAAAAAAAAAAAAAAGAGAGAGAGAGAGAGAAAGGAAGAAGAACATGGATAGAACTAGAATTTTATGAATGAGGGCCAAAATAATTATAGGAAAAAATATAAAATTGAAGAGTTTGGGAGGGGGGGCTATATAACCATATTTCTTTTGAAAATTTAGGTAAATTTAGAGGTAAAAATCTAATATTTAAGAAGTTTGGGGGACCAATCATATATTTTTTGAAAAATTTAGGAAGCTTTAGGGGTAATTTTATAAAATTAGAAAAGTTTGGAGGGGCCACCCTTCTAAGGGGTCCTCCCCTGAAGAAGAAGAAGAAGCCAAATTGGAAAAAATAACAAAATAAAAATGAATTCTTAAAAAGTGAAAGAAACACATAATGTTTACGATGTTACCTCAAATGTGACCACATCTAAGCAAAAAAAGAGAGATATTTATAATTTGGGGGAACCAAATAACCAAATGTATATTCTTAGAACTTAAAAATGAAGAAAAGGAGAATATGAGAAGATTGAGAGATATTAACGAGATAAATTGGCTAATAAATTGAAAATAAAAGAGCAAAAGGATTATCTACATGGCATTAGGAAAAAGGAAAAAGAAAATGAAACTGTTTTTTTTTTTTTTTTTTGGTAATTTAAGTGTTTAATTACAACATGTTTGTCGTAACTTGTAACTTTTATTATATATTATATGATATGATATGAATTAGTTAAAAATGCATGTGATAAACATAAAAAATTGATTTAAAAGTCTAAGTTAAGAGCATTGTAACTCAACTTGTTAACATTTTTTAATGTGTCTATGACATCCAGAATTCAAATCACTTTGTCATCTATTTGTAAGCATTTTCTCAGCAAACAAAAAAAAATGCCATCCCAACAATATTGCCCTCCTTCGTCAGGAATGAATCTAGACACACTGTAGTCACTATTCACAATGACATGCCGAATGGAGCGAGACTGTAATAGTCTATATAGACTACTTCAAGGAGCGCCCCTGAACTCAAACATCACTCTACCTTGAATGATGGGTCAAAACTCCAATCATAATCATTATTTAAGTAAGCGGATGAGTTTTTTTGTTTTTTTTTTTTTGGGTAAGAATAAGCAGACGAGTAATTTAGGATTCCCGTGCAAATTGGACTCAAAAGTGGACTGTACTAATTAATGTGATAAATTTACCAACTTCTTTTTTTTTTAAAAGTAATTTTATAGCTATGCAGGGGTTTAAATCCTGAAGTCTCCGTTAGAAGCAGTAAAAAAGGCTGAAGTCTATGTCAAGAAGCCGTAGAAAGTGCCAAAGTCTCTGCTGGGAAAATTTTTTAGCTACTTCCGGATTATTATAAATGCGTATTCTCTTATCTCACATGAATGGTAAGTCTCACCATGAATTTAATTAGTGAGACCTACCATTCATGTAAGAAGAAGAAATACGCATCTATGGTACTTCGAAAGTACACAAAAGTTTTCCTTCCGCTAGAAGCACTAGAAGGTGCTACAAACCGTAGCTGAGTTACAAGGCACTTAGACAATCCATCTACTTAAAAGTGAATAATCAGTGTACTATTTTCGTATTTTTTGTTCTATTTATTTGATTGTAAAATGTTTTACAAAAAATATTTATAGCACTTTACCGGCTTCATTCTAAAATTTGACCAATCCAAATAACTATAAAATCCTTTGTAAAATGTTGTAAAATGTATTATCTTTATAGATTTGGTAAAACATTTTATAAAAATACACAGTGGCTCTCCCCCATCTAATGGATGGGTTGTTGGTCTAATAGTTGGTGTTGACAATCCGACATCTAGAGCTGCTGGTATTGGCTTTTGATCACCAGACTTCTGACACTGATAACTACGGTGATTAAGCCACTAGTTTTTGTGATTTGTATTTGAAAATTTTTACAATTCACACTAAATATTTGAAAAATTTTATTGAAAATGTTTTAGAAAGTGAAACAAACAGAGCTTTGAGGTGAATAATTTTATATTGCTACATTCCAACCCCCAACCCCTAATTTTTGTAATCATTTTTTTTAATGCACCTTCCATTAGCATTAAATAAAAACTGGGCCATGCTACTTGCTAGCAAGTGTTCTAAAGGGACATGTTAAGAATAATAAAGATTTAATTATGAATTGTAATATATAAGACCGTCACGAGACAATCTCATTAGACATTTCTCTTACATGTGGGATTCACATGCATGGAAACCATAAATATTTAAAGAACGATATTTTTATAAGACCGTCTCATAAGATAATTTTTCAATTTTTTAAGAGAATTTTAACATATAACGTCCACTTCTGATAATAACTTTTTATCATCAAACAAAACACTAATCGATTTTTAGAGTAAGCAGAGATTGAACCATAAATCTCTTATTCAACTATTAGATACTTTATTAGTTGAGCTAACTAGAACCCACAATTTTTCCATTAAAGAGGACTGAGTGATTTCTTGCTAATGCTAGCTATGGTCTAGAATAAGGATTTCTAATGTAAATACTTTTTAAGGTCATATATTTTAGATCTTATTTTATGTGGCAATTATTTGGGTATCAAAAGATTCTTCTTTTTTGAGAGCATATGAGCATATCCAATATCTTCAAATGTTAAAAGTAGATAGAGAGAGAGAGGAGTTATCTTATCAATTTTTCACAAGTTGATGTTTTCTAGTTGAACACAAGAATAGAAAATGTTATCCTTCATTATAATTTATAAACCTTTCTTTTTTTGATACTATATATATGTTTTTTTTTAATACTATATATATATTTGATCCTTTCGCCAGAAGCATTTAAAAAAAAAAAAAAAAATCACTATTTTACTCATCTATTGTGTTCAGTGGTTGTACACTGTTGATCCCATTCAAATAACTCTTCCACTATATTAGGGAAAGACCTATTCTTTAGAGTAAATGGGGCCATCCCCAACCAGCACCTATACGCAAAAAGTTTAAAATTTAGGTCAAAATTATTCCTGTTCTGTTCCCTCTCAAAAAATGAAAATTAACCCAAAGAACCAAAAAATATTTAAATTAGTTAATTGACACATTTGTATTTGCCTCCCAAAACAAAATTGATATTTTACTTCTAACCAATCCCTAAAAGTTAAAAAAAAAAAAAATCATAAACCTTAATACTTTCAAAAATAATAATATCTCTATCCATAAATGCTGCAATATATTAGCACTCACTAAGTGTATATTTGGTTCCAATTTGAGAGCCCAAAAAGCATGTTTTCAAGCCCAAAACCCAAAATGTGTGTTTGGTAAATTATTGTCATCACCAGTTATCAAAAGTGGCATTTTCAAATACGAAGGACTATCTGCATTTTCATATTGGATCAGCTGCAATGCAAAAACACAAATAGGATTTGTAATGTTACCGTTGGTCATTTTAAATATTATACCTAAACTACCCTTGTTTTGTTTTGAAATTCCAATTTTACCCATATCTCTATAAATAAATAAATTAAAAATACCATCATGGAGCTAGAGAAGAATTTCTCTATGCTCCCTCCTCATCAATTGCAAGAAGCCCGAGACCCACGGTAAGGTTCAATGAAACGAAAATCCCACCGTGCCGGTAGTAGTGGTTCTTCTTTCTTTTCCTTTCCTCCAAATTCAACCAAACAGACTGCAAAATTCAAAATCAAATGTGCAATTTTCAATTCCAACATAAACCCATAAACCCACTGCTGTTGGGGGCTTCTTCTTCTTCTACTCTGCGGTTCTTCTTCTTCTTCTGCTGCGGTTTCTTCTTCTCTCATTTTTGTGTATATATCTCTTTCTTCTTGTCTTTTGGGTGAAGAACCGTCTTTTGGCTGAAGATGAGTAACTGAAGAAGATAATGTATTTGTGTGTGTGTGTGTGTGTTTTTTTTTTTTTTTTTAAATTATAATATTTTATATTTTAAAAAAAATACAAATAATTATTTATTTCTAGTGCCTATTTGGCGAAGTAATAACTGCAGAGTTTTAGTAATAGAGCTTAACGTAAAACCTCTATATATATATATGAGCCCATGATGCCACCATCTGCTTTAACTCGTAAAATAATGGAAATAATTCTATCACAATATTTGCAAGGATAGCATGTATGATTAGGCATACACAGTAAACCTGTGAAGTGAAATGGAGACTGTAGCAAACATTAAGAGATCCTCCCACAATGAGGCAGGAATTCGGCCATTTATAGAACCTCAGAGGCAAGCTCTCCAGCTTTTCTTAGCCTCTGATAGCTCAAAGGCATCAGCATTGATCTCTTTTGAGATAATACATATGCAATAATGACATGGTCACATGAACCAATTCAAAGCATTCAGCAAATTTATAATCTATATTGAAGCATTCAGTCAAAACTCATCAGAATTAATCCAGTCACACAGATTTTAGAGCCGCCGAGACAACACTTTCAGTGCATTATAGCTTCAGACAGCTCAAAGAGCCAAAGGCACCGATATTGCCATGGACATAGAGAATGCATGGCGTAATGACAACCACATGAACCACATACACACACATTGCTCTCACTACAGCCACACTTTCAGATAAAGCATGCAATTTTCACCCTTTATTCATAAACAAGTTCATTCAAATTCTTACATACTACAGATTGAAGTCTAGCTACTCTCAACACTTTCAGTGCATTACAGCCTCAGACAGCTCAAAGAGCCAAAGACACCGATATTGCCATGGACATCAGAGAATGCATGGTGTAATGACAACTACATGAACCACATACACACACATTGCTCTCACTACAGTCCTACTTTCAGATAAAGCACGCTATTTTCACCCTTTATTCATAAACAAGTTCATTCAAATTCTTACATACTACAGATTGAAGTCCAGGTTCTCTCAAGTCTCAACCACATGAGAAAACTAGCATTTTACTGGGTCCACACTGCTACTCATAATATTATAGAACCAAGACATATCACAGAAGTATCTAATTTGACGATTTCACTTCACATACTTAGCAAACCATTCTAACAAGTTCTGATGGGCCTCCTCAGCAGACTTCACAGCTGCCACATCTTCAACACTGTACCTGACTGTCCACCCATGTGCAACTTTCGGAAATATCTTAACAAAGCAATCCACCTGAAAAGAATCAAAACATTATTTTATTATTATGAAATGCAATATTTGGAAAAAGTTACACCAAGATGGAAGCATTGCATGGGCAAACCATGGCCTGGTTTCGAAGATAGACCTCAGGCATTTCAAAGACAAGATGATGAATCACCATATGAACATTTAGTCATTTGTTCAAAAAGATTGATAACACTTACCCCAACCCCAACCTATCTCTTTACCACCAGAGCCAAAGCCAAAAATGCTATGACGAACATTCATCAAATGCCAAGGCCAAAAAATCCATAATAAATGCAAAATTTGGGAAAAGATGGGGGAAGAAAATTCTACTTATTAAGTCAAAAAACCTACCCGAGGAGTCATCTACTCATTAAAGAAATGTGCAAAAACAAAGCTGAATAAATAACATGACCAAAAAAATATTACTCTCTAAAAGAAACAAATGCTAAAAGCATGAAATTCAGGCTAAAGGGCTCCTGGCTATATTTTAATATGTAAAAAATTAAATACAGCCAATCTGCCATCATTAAAAGAATGATGAAACATCAATATTAGATTTCCTTCTTTCTTATATAAAGAAAAGAAGCTTTCATAATTAGAAAGGAAAAGGCATTAATTATAAGATTTCATTAGAAAATAAGGATTTGGTTTTCCTACCTCAGGTTTAGCAGCTAAGGCCTCTTCAAACTGTTTCAAGAGCGGAGGTGGAGAAAGATGGTCATTTTCAGCTCCTAGTACTGCAATAGGAACCTTAACCCCTGAAATTAATTCCAAATATTGATCAGTAAACAATGAGACAATCCATTATTTTTTTCTCTTGCACTTGTACCAAAACAGAAGAAATTTAAAGTAGAAAAAGTCAAAAACAACATTGTTAAAGAAATGATTTCTGACAACCAGAATGTATTTTTAAAACAGAAAAGGCATTAAATAAGATTAAATCATTGCAAATCAGTATGCCAGTAGCAAAAGAAAAAAAATCCATTGACCCCAAGAGAAAGGGAGAAAAAGCAACTTATAGAGTCAGATACTTGTAATTTCCGCCAACATTTAAATTGATAAGAGTATTGATGAGAGCTAGAAATTTTTTCCTGAATGTGCTAAAGACATTTTTAATTTCTGAAATTGCAAACTAATAATCTAATAAAACTAATATCAAGCTTTAGCACATTTCAAGCACTAGAATCCATACCCTTGATATCATCTAGAGTGACAAATGAAGGATGACATAGCACAGCAGCTTGGATAAACTCAACTTTTGCAAGTTCAACCACAACCTTGGCTGAGAAGAGCACAAAAGTTCAAGTATCAGCATTTTTTTCAATCAATAAAATGCTATCTGACTTAAAATGTTAGAAATTTAGAATACTTAATCAAACTTGTTTTCAGCAGAAAAAATAAAGAAACTTAGTCAGGGGAGGGAGGTATAGTGAAACTATGAAGACACACAAAACCAATTCTTCCCTAACAAGCAATAACTTCTGCGCTAGGGTGCTAGTTTGGGAATGAAGAATTAATGATAAAAACTCACCACCCCAGCAAAAGCCAGCAGCCCCAACTGCAGAAACACCTTTACTTTTTACAGCTTCAATTACTGGCTTTGCCTCCTCAAATCCCTTATCCTTTAGAAAGAATTATAGAGCTTCAGACACTATTAGTGCATGCTAAAAATCACATAGTAATTAGCTGAAATCTGCAATATCAGGGTCATCAATTTCAATCAAGGCCACAAAAAGTTTACACAGCTAGGTAGTTTAATAATTTATGAAGTAAGAACAATCTGTTACTTTCAGTAATAACGATAAAGAAGTTATGCAGCTAAATCCACACACATATTCAGACAGCCTAATACATTGTAAAATACCAAACTCACAATCTCAAATGAAAAATGCAGCAATATTTTCAAGTTTCACAAAAGGGTCCACCATGAGAAAATCAAAATTATAAACAACTTCCATGCAAGTATTAAAAGATAGAACCAACCGTTCCATGATCCTTCAACCAAACTTGTATAGGCCTATTAGCATCATCAGGCACAAAGGGATCTCCATTAAAGAAGTCAGGAACTACCACTAAAAATCCAGCAGCTGCAACCTTGTCTGCAAGCTTCCTTTAAAAAAAAAAAAAAAAAACAGATAAAATTGGTTTTCAGAATGTTACAGATCTGCGTGTCTAAAATGTGTAGAGTACAACTCCAACTTTTAACAGAAAAATCTTTATTGCTGCACTTCTTATTCAAAATAACATGGCATAGCTTCAACTAGAGAATTACAATCATCTATGTACTCCACTTCCAAATTGGAGAAAAATGAAAGTATTTTAAAGTGCCTAATATTTGACCGAATTAAGTCAGCTAAGTTTCACACTGATGGCTCAGAATTTTAAAGAAATATATGTGTCACCTAACCTAAAAAGTCATAATGTAAAAGGAGTTCACCAACACATAAACACTGTTATAACAACCTAATCTGACAGACTATGCAAAACCCATAAACTAAACAAAGAAAAGAGAGATGAAAGTTAGCCATACCTCAGGTTTGGAGCCTCATATCCTGCAGGAAAACTCAAACATGTTAAGATGGAATCATGGAACATGATACTGCTAATGAATTAACATAGCCTATTACATATTTTATAGCAGGTACATATGCATCCTCAGCATCTATATCAATTGTTCAACAAATCCATTCCCACTGCTTCCTTAATACTCATTTTTTATATCCCAACCAAGAGCAACACAGACAAACATATAAATGGCATAAAAGAAGGCAAGAATATATTTTCCATAAATGGCTAGAACAAACACCTATCATCAAGAACAGAATACGCTAAAGATTACCAAAAATAAAATTTAAAGCTTTTCAACTAAACATATAAATTCAAAGGACAACTGAAGGCGCTAATCAATTTTCCTCAAGATTCATAAATAAAGCTAATATACATATATATATGTATATATATATATATATAAGTGAAAAAAAAGGAAAAATTCAGCAAAAACCTATATTAATCCTCAATCACAATTCGATTGCACTTAAATTTGTTGCATTTTGAAACCTCAGGGTCTCATTTGTTATTTGTTACAATCCTAAATTATAGAGTTCAAAATGTAATTTTTTTCCAAAAACTTAAACACCATTTCCTCCACCAATCACCTAAAATGAATGTAACAGCCCCCCAACGGTATCCTCACAACCCAAAATCCAACACCCAGATCACAGTTTGAAGTGAAAATTAGAGCACACCACAAAAGCAAGCAAAAAAAGTGAATTGTCAAAGAAAACTGTAGGTACCATAAACGTCAGAGATGAGAAGGATGGCGAGCTTGGAGTTGGGAGAGCCAGAGACATAGGTGTTGAGTCCACCAAGCTGTTCAACATGGCCAGCTCCAGCATTTGGGTTCAAGGTTGGTGGGTTTGAGCAACACTGAGGACCAGACATTCTTATTCTCTTTTTTTCTCTCTTTCTATGATCAGCGAACACAAAACAGAACACAAATATCCAGAGCCTTTGGAGTTTGGGATTTTATAGAATGTTTGATAAAAAGGAACCTTCTAGTTTCTCTAAAAAAAAAAAAAAAAAAACCTTCTAGATTCCCCGTCACTACAAATTATGCAGTACTCGAATAATGCACAGAATATGCCTTCTTTTGTCACACAATAAAATTTGACCATATTTTTTTACATTTATTGAGTTGGCATGATATTTCTAGTTCCCCTTGACCTATCATTGACATTATTTTTTTTACTTACCACTAATAATATTTTTTATATACTATTAATAATTTGCCACTTTAGCTTAGTGTTAATTTTTTTTTTGTCAAAATTTGTATCTCTAGACTTTCTATAGATTTAATTAATAATAAATTTAAGTAAATACTCAATTTCGTAATCTAATGAAATGGTCAATGTAAATGGTTGATACTCTACCCACCACCACCACTACCACAAGTTTCCACACTGAGTTTTGCTATTTTATGAGCGAGTTATGTTATAAGTTGTGCTATTTTATGTAGTACTAACATTACTCTAGCACATTGCAAAGTTTAGTATTGGTTTTTAATCAACGGGTATCATTATTAATCCAAAAGAATGGAATAGCACCGTATCTTTGTACCTGGAGACTCAATTTTATGGGAAACTAAATAGTTTAGTTAGTAGTTACAAAAAGAAGGATTTGAACCCTAGTGAATAGTTACTTAATTTTATGGAAGACTAACAATTAGTTAGTTACTAAGGTGGATTTGAACATTGATGTCTTCCTTAGCTTTCAAAATATTATTATTTTATAAAATGTCATATATATATATATATATTACTCAACAAAAATGGCCTCATAATAAGTAGTAGTAAATGTTGGAGACCTCATACTCTTAATAGCTTATTATAAAAACCAACTGTTATAGGATAAAGTTGGTATTTAACAAAAATGGCCCTATTTACTAGTATTTATGAATAATAAATAGTAGTAAATATTGGACACCTCAGACTCATTTTATAGCTCAAAACCGTTATAGGATATAAAAGTTGATTAAGGTGAAATTTTACAATTTGTCCTTTGCTTTTTTATAGTGTACTATAACAACTTTTTCCCCCTTAATGAAAGAAGAGTGCTAGAGCCAGTAAAATGTACAGACTTTTTCATCCATCTCATAAGGATTCAACTCATCTGGACTCCACCACAATACAAAAACAATAGGGTGAGAAAATTTCAGGATATATTTTTGGTGCCCCTAGCAATTTCCTTAATGAAAAATGAGACTTATTTATTATACTTTTGGTTCAAAAAGAACACTTGGGGCATGTGATAACTTTTATCATCTTTGCTTAAACCTAGGCCTCGTCAAGTGAAAGTGGTTATTTCAATTGGCTTTTATTAACTGTTTAATATTGATCATGTCTATCTTGTGTTTTATCCAATGCATTGGACAAAAATGCCTCCCTTTTCAATATATTCTATTTTTGTTTCAAAAACATTTTCTTGAAATTAGTATCTTTGAAATTTGCTATTTACAAAACTTTTTTTTTGAAATATTATAAAGTTATATTTTGTGAAAGGTAAGTTGTAATCAATAATTTGGACATATGATCGATACATTGGATTATTAAAGAAATTCAACCCTTAAAAATACTTAGGTAGAGAAATTTGAACAAGGGAGAGGTTCCAACTATTTTCAAGAGGAAATTACTGGAAGAGTTCAACCCTCAAAAATACATAGGTAGAGAAATTTGGACATGGAAGGGACTATTTTTCAAAAAGAAATTATGAGCTTCAAGTCTCAATTGTTATTAACATTTTTAATTTTATCAATCTCAAAAAATCATTGGCTTTCATAAATTGATTTGTATTATTCTCTTATAAACATAAGTGCTAAGTTCTAACAATACTACTAGTGAAAACTCTATATGGGAAAATGATCTAGGTATTGTAACTTAGGTTCTCTAATTAAATTCAAATATGTGGATTATATTGACCAATGAAAAATGCAACATTTTATCTTTTTCAAGGACAATTAAATTTAATACAAGAAATTTAAAAAGAAAAGAAATGGCAAGAGATTCAACAAAGTGATGGAAGGGAAGCCAAGGTGGTCTTGGATGATGAAATGACTTTTCTTCTTCTTCTTCTTCATCATTTTTTTTTCTCTTTCTTTGGAACGCAATCCAGATCACTTTGAGCATGCTTTTCCTTGGAGCTTGAATCCTGGGATTGTAGGACTCTCGAGTTATTCCCTGTGGGTTGAGGGGTAGTACATTTTATATCTAATGACCATTGTAGGACGCATGGAAAATCTTGCTATTTGTACAAATGACTAGTACAACAGGTTTCACTTGACATATAGTTAGCAATCACGACCTTTAGCATGTGTAACTAAACGACTTGTACCACTCAAGGATTCCACCTCCAAACCAAAACAAGCAAAATCACATCTCTATGTAAATCCCCAGACAAACAATACTACCACCCAAAACTGATTTGTATGATGAAGCCTTTAGCATTTCTTAGAATCTTTCCTACCATATAAACCTCTGGATCCCAGGCTCATGGTCCCAATGGAATGGCCGGAACAAAAAAATCATCATTGTGAAGACATTGAAGGCTAGATATAGAAGTCCCATGAGAAGCCAGCTTTGATAATCATTAATGTGGGAGTGAAGTACTATGAAATAGAATGGAATCGTGTAGTATCTGAACTCAATCAATGGAGCAGGTACCAGAACTGCAGCAGTAGCCAAGAAAAAAGCTAACACCCATATCTTCCTCTGAACTCTCCCTGCCAATGAAAGATATAAGCACCCTTAGTGATGCAGAAAGAAACTACGAATGGAAGGATGCAAAGATTCAATAACCATATCTTCATTTGCTCCGTTTTCAGTAAATGTTGGAAAGAAAGTATTTGTGACAAATATTGATAGGAGCTTGTACTAACCCAATGTACTGAAGATGGAAAACCATGAATAAACATAAAGCGGGACTAGAAGGTATTTCATTGACCAATGAGCATTGATGACCTTCCGCCAGAGATAGAATGGGTAATGCCGATTATCAGCAATAAGATAGGGATGAGCTATGCTGAAACAGTCATTAACCATGTGAGGAAACAGTAACATAAACTAAAAGTACGTCAGTTTTTGCAATCTACTAAAGTAAAAAATACCACTTAAACTTTCCCCCCTTGGATTAGAGAAAATTGTAAGAAAAACTTTTACAGGACAAAAAGGGTCTATAGAAGGTAAGTGAGATTGCAAAAGGCACTCAAAAAATAACCTTTCATATAAGAATGCTTTGGTAAATCCACCACAAGTAGTAACAAAACCCAATTCACACCCATAAATTTACAGATCAAAACCAGGAATAGCATTCTCTTCAATTAAGTTTATGCTAGTATTTCTCTAGAAGCATCAAGTTCAATTAGGTGTAGCAGAAAAGTAAAAAAGATCCCTATAGCAATTTGCTCAGGATACTAACTGATTCTCTGACCTGAAAAAATGTACAGAGTAGAAGCCAGCAATAACAGCTACGAAAACTTGAAAGAAACTGATGGGCCTTCTCTTCCAAAATGACTGGAACAAGTCTACAACTTGACCTTTGCTGCAGTGTAAAGGAGCCACAGCAAGAGCAGAAACCAAACCAAAATACATGATCTGTGCAAAATGTGGAGAAACTGTATGAGCTTCTTTTGCACCTGCCATATCAGGACAAGCAGTGAGAGACAAGCAACAAAGGCCCTTCATATGCCTCAAAGTTAAAAGAAGCAACATGAACAATACCTAGAACTACACTGCCATTCCAACGGATAAAAGCCAAAAAAGCCACAAATACCGTGAGAAAAGGACTAAAGGAAACCAAAAGCTCCCACTTCATATGCCATAATGCTAAAAAGATGACCTTGACCTCATCAAGTAAACCTGCAACACAGTGCCAGTAACTGAATCATAAGGAATAAGGATCAAGAACAAAAAAGTACAGATAGTGAGGGAGAAAGAACCAATTTGGAAAACTACCATATCGGCAGGCTAATCTTCCATTACTTATAGAAAATGGAGAGTAAATCTAGTAAATTAACTTTCATCATAACAAAAAAGTACAGATAGTGAGGGAGAAAGAACCAATTTGGAAAACTACCATATCGGCGGGCTAATCTTCCATTACTTATAGAAAATGGAGAGTAAATCTAGTAAATTAACTTTCATCATAACATAACACGATTACATATATTACAAATAACAAACCTGATGAGTGGTTTGTTGAAACCAAGCTTGCACTAGGCATAGAATGTTTATCAGTACCAGGGGAATTACTGAACTTTCGCAGTCTCAAATTTGACCCTGATGTAACATCATCATTGGAAGTTGTTCGATTAGACTTCCTGATAGCTGTGTCGATATCATTTACTTCGACATTATCTCTTGGACGGACCAGAGTAATATTTATAACCCCAGTGCATGCAACGAAAAGCATCCAAACTATATTTGTCTGTCGAATGACAACAGCCAAGGCACCAAGCTGCATATAACAAAATGAAATTAGTTTACCGCTAGAATGAAGTTATGTATTTCTTTGTTTAAGTATGTAATCTATTGATTTTCAAAAAAAATTAATGGTTAATGAAAAAAGACTTAAGCTAAGTACCTTACCACTGCACTTAACCAGTAATTCTTCTTCAAACATGCAAGATACATAGCAAGCACTGCAGTAAGCGATGCAACATCTGTATAATAGAGAAAAGTGAAGAACCAGTGAAGGGGATATAAAGCTAGGACCACTGCAGAAATTGTTGCTTTTCCTTCGCTAAGAGTTGGTCTCAAGAGGGTAATAATGTCATACACAAGAATACTGCATAATACTGCCAAAACACCATTTACAGATCGAAGAATCGCAGTGGTGCAAACTTCAGAAAATGATGAGGCTGCTTGTACTATAGACATGCCTGGAAACAAAGAAGCAACATGGACAAGTGAAAGGTAGTACCTGCAAAAGTTTTAAATCGCATGTATCAACCCCTTTATCAAAATATTTGTTCTGATTAGGACTAAGCTAACCCAATAACTTACTGAGACCTAAACAGCCCTTGTGTGTTATTCTGGTAAGGCATTTGGAAATATATGGAGCATGGTAAAATCTTCATTTTAAACCCCTCAGCTGAAAATAGGCGGTATCCTATCACATGCACAAAATGATATACCAAAAGAAAATCATTCTTGGAACAGCTTAAAGGTCAACTACTATTTCCAAGCAGCTTACTGTTTCATCAATAAATAGTCACGATGAAAAAAATATTATAATATATAATACCTATAAACCCCACTTCCATACAACCTTTTCTTTGCTTTGTACCCTTAATCCAGAATACAAGTTTGAGAATAGTAGAAGCCACATTCAAGCTAATAACCATAATTTCAAAAGCAAGGTACAAATTTCACATTGTAACACCAATTAATGAGTGGAAGTTAAATATGACCCACTTCAATCTCTCATTTTATTAAATCTTTCATTGTCAAGTTGTCCATTCAAGGTAATCCCCAATTCAGCTATCAACTAGTGGAAGTTCAAATTCCTCAACAAAATTATTAAAATTTATAAAAAAATAAAAAGAAGAAATGCAAAAGGTTTAAGAGGACGTACAGGCCAGGAGGGGTGGTAATCATGGGATCCCAGCTTCTGAAATTGCCAATGCAGTACTGTTGTGCCTGAGGTATGTGGAATATTTCATCCTATGCAATCAACAAAATAAAAATCAGCCAATTTTTCAAAAACATTCCTATTCTTTTGGGTTTAGGGTTTGGGGCTTACCATGTAAGGCTCAGGAACTATGTGATTAACAAGGATAGAGATAGAAATGACCCACAAACTCACAATCACTGCCACAGCTACTTTTCCCATTTCTCTCTCTCTCTGTAGCTGTCTCTTTCACAGGATCTTTGGAGCTATAAGAACTGTGCTGGGCTCATCCTTCCTTTCACTCCCAAGTCCCAGTCCAGCTCTCACTCATGTACGTTCAAATCAAAACTGGGTTCTGAGGTATTGTAAAAGAAAGTCAGGCTTTTTAATTAAGAGGCAAAAGGAGAAGCTAAGCTCTCTGTTTCAGCATGGTTGTATTCAATCTGATCCTTTCATTATTATTATTTTTTCCTTTTTCTTTTAGAATATGCAATAATGAATTTAGTCTGATCCTTTTCATTTTTTCCCCCCTCCCCTTTTTACTCTTTAAGATATGTATTTCAAGTAGATGCACATCAATGCATTCTTAATAGTGTTAGCACAATCTGAGCTATATTTAATACCATAGCTAGTATCTGCAACAAATCATTTTGGAAACTCCAAGTAAAAGTTTTGAATAACTTGAAAAAATTTATTAGAATTAAGAAAATGTAAAGAAGTTTGCAGCGAAATAAAATCATTTTACTTTCATTGGAAAAGAAGGCTGGCTGCATATCAAGTAGAATTTGACAATGTACCATGTCTGCCAAGTTATTTTTAGCCAATTCAACTAGCTATTGCATGTAATGGGATTCAACTAGTGACAATATGTCATCCTTATTTTGAAATTTTTATGGAGCACATCGTGTTAACAGTTAGCAGTATTTGGAAAATGGGGAAGAAACCCAATCCAAATATTTTCCAATTTAACAAGTCAACATTCATAAGCAATATTATCATTTCATTCAAGAAACACCCATACAAAAAGGTCACAAAGAGAGGATAAAAGAACCAATCCAGTGAAGGGGGGAAAAAAACTCATTAAGCGGAAGACAAGATTTTCAACAACAATTCATACCACATAACAAAGAGAAGATAAGATGAGTCAAAGTCAAAAATATAAAATGGGAAGTAACTTAACAATCACATGAAAAGAAATTCAAGAGTACCAGAAAAAAGAAAAAAAAAGAGTAAAGAATGATGAAAAAGGGAAAGAGTTCAAGAATTATATTCTTGCCCATGAACACCATCAAATTAACAACCAAATATACCTGACAATGACATGAAAGAAAAGACTTGAGAGAGACTACTAAAAAGTAATAGCACAAGGAACAATCCCAAATCAGATTGAAACCAAATGGGAATGTAAATTAATTTCTAAAAGCATACACTTGAGCAAAGCACTGCCTACTAACTTAAGAACAACTAAATGAAAGAAAATGTCCTAAATTAGCTACACACACACACAAAACTTCTTACGAATGCAACCCAGATCACCCAAAACAGTTCATTTCCTCTGTTTTCTAAGTGGCAAATCCAAAAACTCCCGAACTAACACACACCCCAAAGAAAAAGACCTTAGTGCCTTAAGCCTTAAAATAAATCTGGAAAAATATGCAGTTTTGCATTTTCCACCATAATAAATATGAAAAAAAATTTGCTCTACACATTTGTTGCACGCATATGACTTAAAACCAACATATAAGCATATGAATCCATGATAAACCCAAATTTCCTCCAAGCATATTGATATATAAATAACACACACTTCATCAACAATGACACAGATTATTCAACCATAGAAACGTAGAAAACTGCATCTTAATAATATAAACCAATCAATTCTAACAGGCCCAACTCAACCAAATGATGTTCATAACAATGCCTATATCTCATCCATAGCCAAAGCTTATGCAGATAAATAAACAGCTAAAACTTAAGTTTTTTTTTTTTTTTTTTGGGTGGGGGGGGGGGGTGTGGGGGGTGAAGAAACAGGCAAAACAACTAATTAGTTACCTCTCCATTTGAAATGGATCCATTTCATGGTTCAGATTAAATATTAAAAATTTAAAGATGCATATAGTGCCACGCCATTTCAAAACTCTCCATTTGAAATGTATCCATTTCATGATTCAGGTTCAGTATTATAAATCTAAAGGTGTATACAATGTGGCACAGCATATAAAATCTTAATTGCGAAATGAACTCTCTTTGTTTCAAGTGAAATGGAGAGGATCACAACATTCAAAATCATTAAACAACCTCATACAACCAAACCTATCACTTGTAAAATAACACACAAGGGTTCCAGTTCCCTCAACTAGTAAAGTCACTTGTCCTCAAATAACACACACACACTCACACACAGTGTTCACCAGAATAACACAGCTTCACCCATCACAAATTTTAAAAACAAATACCCCAAAAGCAAAATCCCTGAATTACCAAACATAGTTTTAGCAATACAATCGAAAATAGCTTAATACATATACAGAAACATCTAATGCAAACCAAAAATGAAATGGGCACCCTAAAAGAATAAACTTGGCTACAATTAACTCATTGAATATCCTTGATTAATTAAGTTTTATATCAAAGAAAACGAAATTTTAAAATTTTTCGAAAATAATAATTTTTCTACACATTACACACCGCATTCCATTCAAAAGTGCGAACATGTGATGGTAATGGCAAGTGGGGAATGAGAAATCTGGAGATTTTGGATAGCATTTGATACTAAATAACACAAATTGAGGTTTCATATGCTTCTGTTCGATAGGTTTATTAAACAAACAATAGAATAGATTAACAAAATTTCATACCCTTTTGGCCTTTGAACGATGCGAAGCTAAGCTAAGCGAAGATGGCAGTGAGTGGGTCGAATAGCTATCAAGCGTTTGTGTTACGGACTCTGAGAGCGAGAGAGAGAGAGAGAGAGAGAGAGAGAGAGAGAGAAGCTGTGTAATAAGTTGGGAAAAAATAACATGGTTTTTACTTCCAAGTGGCGAAAATGGGTTAATAAATATCCGACTATATAGTTAGAAGGTAATGTTTATAAACTATATTTTTTATTAGCATTTTGAGTTTAAGAAATTCAATTTTAGTCTATAAATTGAGTCTCAAAAACTTGATTTTTATGGTCTAATCACGTTTGATGTGGCATCTTTTTTCATTTGGCGACCACTTGAAAATCAAGTCTTTAAGACTTGATTTATCAACCAACAAAATTTTAAAAAATTTTAAGTCTCATGCGGCCTCACCTCACCATATCAGATCAAATGAGAGAGAGAGAGAGAGAAAGACAAGATCAAATTAGAGAGAGAGAGAGAGAAAGAGCTCACGCGGCCCCAGGGCTCGCTGCGACCCACGTGGCCTAGGTCACGCCAACCCTAGGGATCGCCACGACCTGGGTCGCGTCGGCCCTGGGGTTCGCCGTGGCCTGGGTCTATTTTTTTTGGCTTCTTTTTTCTTCTTCGGCTTCTTTCCTTCTTCTTCGGGTTTTTTTTTTTTGGCTCTGATTTCTTTTTTGCTAGTGCTGCTGTTTTGTTATATATGGGCTTATAAATCGAGTCTCAGATACTCGATTTTCATGTGGATGCTACGTGGAAAAAGTGCCAACTCAGACCCGATCAAAACATGAAAATCGACCCTCAAAGACTCGATTTATAGACCCTAAATCGACTCTCTTAGACTCGAGATACTAGTAAAAAATATAGTTTGTAAACATTGCCTGCTAACTATATAGTTGGATATTTATGTTTAGTTACCCATTTTTGCCTGTGTGGGTCTTACATTGTGTGTGAGAGTGGTTAGTGTGTGTGTGTGTGTTTTATAAGGAAAAGATAGAGAAGTATGTTCTCCTTTTTTTTATTTATTTTTTATTTTTTAGATTACCATTTTCAACCTATATCTCTCCACGGGCCCACGGTAATGATGATTAACTTTAAATTTTTTATCCGATGATAAAAAAACTTTACCATTAAATTGTTTTAAGAATTGAAGAAACGAGAATTTGGTATTAACTCAAATTTTAAGAGAACTCACATCATGATAATACATACATAATAGGATGAGATTGATGAGATAACTAAATTAACCGTAATTGAGTGCTCAATTAGCATTGCCCATAGTGCAGATTGTTGTAGTTTCTTAAATCTTAATAGCATCTTAACATTTTATTCTCATCGATTACATATTATTTGCCTTTATAATCGACAGAGCATTGTTGACGTAGTTACCATCAATTTGAAAGAATCACCCTTAGGTGTTATTTGCTGATTTGCATGGTCATTGGGGTACCACATGTAGCCGAAATAAATATAAGAACGTGAAGCTCTTTTGATAAGTAACAAAACAAGCTGCAATTAAGAAAATAATAATTTGTCTACACATTACTTACCCCATTCCATTCGAAATTACGAAAATTTGGTAGTAATGGCACATGGATAATGAGAAATTTGGAAATGTTTGAATAGAAAATATATTAAATAATACAAAATTGAGATTTCATAGGCTTCTGATCAATAGGCTTATTAAATAAACACACATTATAATAGAATAGAATCAATATGTTAGTGTATAGATTAAGCTAGATTAGCCCATTGGGCTTAGCCCAGTATATTACTTGTACTGCACTAATGTTACTTGTACTGCACACATACCTAGCCTATATAAGGCTCTCTTTTGTACATTGTTTTATATATATTATTATACAGACTATTCAGTCATTCTCTCTCTCTTTATATTGTTAACATGGTATCAGAGCCTTTCCTCTGATTTTTTGGTTCCTATGGACATCTCCGGCGTTCTTCCGCTGCCCTCGCCTTCATCCAGTAGTCACTGTCAGAAGCGAGTCATCGCCGTCACGCCCACAATCCTAGAACACTCGGATTTCGTCAGTTTATTGATCAAACCACCAAAGTAAAGGCACACATTGACAGATCTGACAGTCCCGAGCAAAACCCAACAAAAATCTGCCAGAAACAACCTTCCACGTGCCTCCACACGCCGCCAGAAGTTTCTGCCTCACGAGCACGAGCCACCACGCGCTGCCACGTGCCACCACGCGCTGTCTCTCCCTTCCACGCGCCTCACGCGCCACACGCGCCCTGCTCCGTTTCACGGACTGCCACGTCAGCCCTAGGTGACGTCACTCCGCCACGTCAGCATCCACGTCAGCGTCAGCCGTTGACCATTTACCAGACCGTTGACTGTTGACTTTGACCAAAGTCAAAATTTTTCAACAGGACCTATCTTGCTCAGTTTTTCGCGTAGATTCCGATTTTGGGCTCCGTTTCTACATTTGAGGTCTCTAAATCTCATTTTTTGGTCATTTTCTTCATTATGGCTCAACAAAATGAACGCGACATCATACGTCCTATCACCATTATGTTGGATGGTCCTACTAGCTATCATGCATGGTCTCAGAATATGACTGTTTTTCTTAAGGGTCGTAAACTGTGGAGATATGTGACTGGTTCAATTCCTAAGCCAGTACCAAACCCTAAGTCCAAAGTCACAGCTGCTGAAGAGTCTTCCACGACTACTGTTACAACAGATGATTATGAAGATCGCCTAGAGGAATGGGAGAGTATTCAGAGTAAGATCTTGTCTTGGTTTATTAATACCTCTATTCCCTCCATTCATAATCTTCTTCCTCGTCTTGAGACTACTGAGGCTGCTTGGAAGTTTTTGGCCGATCGCTATAATTGTACTAATGATTCAAGTTTGGAGTTCCACATTGAATCAAAACTTTATCAAATGCGCCAAGAGACAGGTCAGTCTATTTCTGATTTTTATTCTCAGACTTCTACTATGTGGGAACAACTTTCTGCTGCAGATCCTCCACTAGTGTGTTCTAAGGACATTGAGCTCTTTGTCAAATATCAGGATCGCCGTAGATTTATGCACTTCATGATGGGTTTGCGTGAGGATTTTGAGCCTACTAGGGCTTCTCTGCTTAGTCGGTCTCCTACTCCTTCTCTTGATGCTGCAGTCAAGGAGCTCATTTCTGAGGAGAACCGTCGGCCTACTCATCACATGTCATCATCTGATCATGTATTGGCTACACCATCTCCACAGCCTCCCATTGCTGCATTCACTGCTACTCCACGAATAAACTCTGGGCGTCCCACCTCTCAGTCTTCCAAAGGTACTCGCTACGAGTTTTGCCGTGTTAAAGGCCATGACATCTCAGTTTGTCGCAAACTGCAGAAATTTGTGCAAGAGCAGAATAAAGCTTCTCTTCCTCGGGCAGCTGCTGTATGTCCTTCAGATCCATCGGTTTCTACAGGTCCATCTTTGACTTCCTCACTTACTACGGCTGATATTGAGGCAGTTGTTCAACAGGTTTTATCCCGCACTTCCATTGCCCTTTCTGTCACCTCAAGTAAACAACCTTGGTTTTTTTGATACTGCATGTTGTAACCATATGACTCCTGATGAATCCCAATTTTCTGATAAGGCACCCTTAGAACATCCAATCACCATTTACACTGCTGATGGTACTCCTATGCCTGTTAGTCATAAAGGAACAATCTCTTCTCCTTGTTTATCCCTTAGTGACACTTTTCATATCCCAAAGTTATCCCTTAATTTGCTTTCTGTTGGTTAACTTTGTGAATTAGGCGTAGATCTTCTCTTTACTAATCATGGTGTGGATGTGCAGGATCCCCAGACGGGTTAAGTGCTTGGGACGGGCCGTAAGGTTGGTCGCATGTTTGAGGTTCATGACTTGAAGATTCCTTCACAAGTTGTTTCTGCAGCTGCTACCACCACCACCTCCTCACCTGATCTATGGCATGCTCGTCTTGGTCATCCATCCTTATCTTGTCTTCAGTTGTTAGCTTCTCAAGGTCATTTAGGTTCAGTTCAGTTTCAAAAATTTGATTGTACTTCCTGTCATTTTGGCAAACAAACAAAATTGCCCTTTAATAATAGTGACTCATTTTCTTCTGCACCTTTTGATCTTATACATTCTGATATTTGGGATCCTGCACCTATTCCTACTGAGGGGGGATCTAGATATTTTGTTATATTTGTGGATGATTTTTCTCGATATACTTGGATTTATCTGCTTCATCATAGGTCTGAACTTGTGTCTATTTACCAAATATTTCATAAAATGATTGAAACACAGTTCAATCGCACCGTTAAAGTTTTTCGATCAAATAATGCTCAAGAATATAATGATAAATCTTTCCTATCCTTTTTAGACAATCATGGTACACTTATTCAGCGGTCTTGTCCTTACACCTCTCAACAAAATGGTCGTGCAAAACGAAAACATCGTCACATTCTTGATATTGTCGGCACCTTTCTCATTTCTGGCTCTCTTCCTGAGCGCTTTTGGGGTGAGGCTGCACTCATTGCTGTATACACTGTTAATCGTATCCCTTCACCAACTACACACAATAAATCACCATTTGAGCTTCTCTATGGTCAAACCCCCGACTACTCCTCTCTTCGAGTTTTTGGTTGTGCTTGCTTTGTCTCTCTTCCTCCTCATGAACGAACAAAACTCCAACCTCGTGCTCGTCTCTGTTGTTTCCTTGGTTATGGTGTATCTCAAAAGGGGTTTCGCTGCTATGATCCCATTTCTCATCGTCTTCGTGTCTCCCGTCATGTTGAGTTTTGGGAACATCGTCCTTTCACGAGTCTTCAGCAGTTTCCTACATCCTCTTCCTCTGAGTCTCCCATTTTTACTGATCTTTTCCTCTGTTTTTGGTTGTGCTTGCTTTGTCTCTCTTCCTCCTCATGAACGAACAAAACTCCAACCTCGTGCTCGTCTCTGTTGTTTCCTTGGTTATGGTGTATCTCAAAAGGGGTTTCGCTGCTATGATCCCATTTCTCATCGTCTTCGTGTCTCCCGTCATGTTGAGTTTTGGGAACATCGTCCTTTCACGAGTCTTCAGCAGTTTCCTACATCCTCTTCCTCTGAGTCTCCCATTTTTACTGATCTTTTCCTCCCTCTCTATCCTGAACTTGTGGAGGATTCTTCAACATCGACTGCCTCTCCAGACGACTTATCTCCGGTTCTGTCCCCGGCATATGACCCGCCTGTCTTGGATCCTGCGGCACCACCCTCTCCTAAGTCTCCTGATGGTCCTGAACTTCGTCGTTCCACTCGGGTAAGCATTCCTCCCCCTTATCTCTCTGATTATCATTGCTTTTTTGCCCTTGCCACCCTCTATGAACCTCACACCTATCGTGAGGCCCATACTGACCCTCTTTGGGCAGCAAGCTATGA
Organism: Quercus suber; assembly: GCF_002906115.3. Taxonomy (NCBI): domain Eukaryota; kingdom Viridiplantae; phylum Streptophyta; class Magnoliopsida; order Fagales; family Fagaceae; genus Quercus; species Quercus suber. The sequence continues at coordinate 983,515 of NW_027069624.1, read as the reverse complement.
ATGATGAACTAGATGCCCTTCATAAAAATCACACTTGGGATATGGTTGATTTGCCTCCTGGTCAGTCTATAGTAGGTTGTAGGTGGGTTTACAAGATCAAGACTAAGGCTGATGGAACTGTTGAACGATACAAGGCTCGCCTAGTTGCTAAGGGCTTTACCCAGGAGTATGGCATTGACTATGAGGAAACATTTGCTCCTGTTGCTCGTCTTACATTTGTCAGATGTCTCATTGCTGTGGCTGCTGTTTGCCGTTGGCCTCTTTATCAAATGGATGTGAAGAATGCTTTCCTCAATGGAGACCTTCAAGAAGAAGTGTACATGCAACCACCCCCTGGCTATCCACACTCAAGCAATCAAGTTTGTCGCCTTCGCCGTGCTCTTTATAGCCTCAAGCAGGCTCCTCAAGCTTGGTTTGAGAAGTTTAGCTCAGTTGCTGATCAGCAGGGTTTCACTTCGAGTCCTCATGACATTGCTCTCTTCGTCCGAAGATCCTCTGTTGGTATCACTCTTATTCTTCTCTATGTTGATGATATGATTATTACTGGAGATGATTCTGCAGGTATCCGCTCTCTTCAGCACTTCCTTAGTCAGCATTTTGAGATGAAAGATTTGGACACTCTCATCTATTTTCTTGGGCTTGAGGTTACCTTATCCTCTGATGGATACTATCTTTCCCAAGCTAAATATGCTTCTGATCTTCTCTCTAAAGCCGGTATCACTGACAGCAAGACTGTTTCCACTCCTTTGGAATACAATGCAAAGCTCACACCCTTGGATGGTGAATCTATATCTGATGCTACTCGCTATCGTTAGTTGGTTGGTAGTCTGATCTATCTCACTGTTACTCGTCCAGATATTTCACATGCCATGGGTATGGTTAGTAAGTTCATGGATGCCCCTCGTTCTGTCCACTATGCTGCTGTTCTTCGGATTCTCCGATATGTCAAGGGCACACTATATCATGGTTTACACTACTCCTCTCGGTCTTCTCTTGAGCTTCATGCTTATTCAGATGCAGACTGGGCAGGTGATCCTACTGATCGATGCTCTATCACAGGTTTCTGTTTCCTGTTGGGTACCACTCTTGTCTCGTGGCGTAGCAAAAAGCAGGATGTTGTTTCCCGTTCCAGTACTGAGGCTGAGTATCGTGCCTTTGCCGACACCACCTTCGAGCTTGTCTGGCTTCGTTGGCTCTTGGCTGACATGGATGCTCCACAACCCACTGCTACTCCTCTTTATTGTGACAATCGTAGTGCTATCTACATTGCTCATAATGATGTCTTCCACGAACACACCAAGCACATTGAGATCGACTGCCACATCACTCACCAGCATCTCAAGAAAGGCAATCTCAAGTTGTTCTCCATCTCATCTGCTGACCAGCCTGCTGATATCTTCACCAAGTCTCACCCGCCTGGTCGTCTTTGAGATCTTATATCCAAACTCTAGTTGGCTTCCTCCTTGCCACCTCGAGTTTGAGGGGGGATGTTAGTGTAGAGATTAAACTAGATTAGCCCATTGGGCTTAGCTCAGTATATTACTTGTACTGCACTCATGTTACTTGTACTGCACACATACCTAGCCTATATAAGGCTCTCTTTTGTACATTATTTTATATATATTATTATACTGACTATTCAGTCATTCTCTCTCTCTTTATATTGTTAACACAATAGATCCTCTTTTTATACCCTTTTCCCTTTGAAGCGGAGCAAAAATGGCAATGTGTGGATCAAAAGCTTTATTGAGTTGCGGCTTGTTTTACTTTGTTAATGATGAAAAATTATCATATGAGATAGTCTTATGATTTTATAATGTCAAGGTCTCAAGTATAAATAGAAGTTCACATCCAAAGAAAAGACACATCCCGACTAATTTCTCTTGATGTTTCACTCGTAGCTTACTAGTTTAGGGTTATATGTTGTCTTACTAAGCTATTTGATGCAAGTAAGTACATATGTATTCTTGTAATTTCTTAATTTGATTTTATAATGTCATTGTAGCTTTACATTATGTTTAAAGATTAGTATTGAGAGTTTAATGACATTATCTTGTAATTAGAATTGCCTATAATGGTTTCTTAATTGCATCTTAACATACATATAGTTATTTTTTGTCTATTTAATTAGTATTTCTTAATATTTGCCTTTTCTAATCCACATAACGTTGTTGAAGTAGTTTCCATTAATTTGAAAGCAATCGCAAAATCAAATGCTTAACGCTAGCCATCGACACAACCTATGATCAAATCAATGCTTAAAATTAGAACAAGTACAAATAATCATCATAGTGGAAATTCTATCCCATGATCAATTTAGCAAATTTATGACCCATTTCCAAGGATTCAGTCATCAAATTAATGCACAGTCGATCATTGAGAGACACCCATGCCAAACAATCTACAAAGCCTCCCACAGTGTGGCAAGACCCTACAGGAAGTTCACCATTTTCAAAGTCCCCTCTATGTCATGGAATTCATGATTTTATGATAACCAGATGAACCATTACAAAGCATTATATTCAAAGAACTTTTATAACTTAGGTGAAACCATTCATTGGTTAATAGTGAAATTATTCAGTGCATCTGGTGTATTGCACTTTTCTCTCGCCTAACTTATATATGTGTCTTACATGTATTACCCATGTTTATATGAGAGAGAGAGAGATGTAATACAACTAATGTATTGAATAATTTCTCTAGAAAAAGACACCATACTCTCATCTATATATCTATATATAAATAATAGGTGAAGCTGAGAGAAACTCAAATTAGAATTCTAAATTGAAGTTTCAATTTTGTGTCATGTGTACTAGATTATTTATTTTTAAAAAGTTTTATTTCTTAATTTTAGAATCAAATGTAGGTCCACATCATAAATATTCATACAAGTGAGTTATTAAGTATAAAAACCAAAAAGTCTAGAATAAATAAATCGTAAAAAAAAAAGTGTTTTACAATAATTAAAAAAAATGATAATTTACATAATATCCTTACAAATTTTTTTAAAGAGTTAACAAAATATAAAAATGACATCAATAGTATTTAAATTATATATATGAATTATATTATGCATCTTATTGTATATTTTTAAGTGTATCCATGCATATACATGGGGTTACAAGCTAATTACAAGATTAAGCATGCAGATTTTAGCAACGTTTTGGAGCCGAGGTTATAAAACACCATGAGACATACCTGGGACTACCTTCCTTGGTGGGTAGATCAAAGAAGAACACCTTCCGAGCACTAAAAGAGAGACTTGATAACAAGTTGTCTGGTTGAAAAGAGAAAATGCTCTCGCAAGCGGGGAAGGAAGTGCTCATTAAAGTAGTGGCCCAATCCTAGCCTACACTATGAGTGTCTTCAAGCTTCTGGATACGCTTTGTGATGAAATGACTAGCATGATCCGTGTTTTTTGGTGGGGACAGTCCAATGGAAAAAAAAAAGGCCTGGCTATCTTGGGACAAAGTCTATACTCCTAAGGAAATGGGTGGTTTAGGCTTTCGCAATCTCAAATCCTTCAACTTGTCACTCCTCGCCAAATAAGGATGGCGACTACAAACCAACACCCACTCTTTGGTGTCCCGTGTTCTAAAAGCCCGATACTTTCCACACACTGATTTTCTACAAGTTGAGTTAGTCTCCAAGCCATCCTTTGCATGGCGAAGCCTCATCGCAACACAGTGTGTGGTTAAAGAAGGTTGCAGATGGTAGATAGGCAACGGTGAATCTGCTCAAATTTGACATGATAGGTGGCTCCCACAACCATCCTCTTTTCGCCCCACAACACCACCAAATACCTTGCCTGGAGATGCAAGGGTCAGTTCACTGTTGGATGAACTTACAGGCGAATGGCAGAGTGACTTGGTCAAGTAGATTTTCATGCAAGATTACTCCGATGTGATCCTCAGCATGCCACGCAGCCATAGTCAAGCCGTTGACCATTTGGTATGGGCCTACACTCCAAGAGGCACCTTCACGATTTGTAGTGCCTATAAGATAGCCCTTTCATTATCAGATCATACCCATGCGGTGAGAGCTTCCAATGATGAGTCTCAACACTTGTTTTGGCGCACTCTATGGAGTCTCAACGTCCCACCAAAACTCAAAATATTTGCATGGAGAGCCTGTTGCAATATACTCCCTACCAGAGTCAATCTCTGTCATCGCGGGGTTATAGAGGAAACCACATGCGAAGCTTGCCACCTTGGGGAGGAAACTAGTGGACACATGTTCTGGGAGTGCACCAAAACTCAAGACACATGGACAGCTACGGGTCTACCACTGGACACTAGAGGCATGCGCTTCAGGGAATACGTGGACCTTCTATGGCACCTTATCTTCATTCAACACACAGGTAAGGATATGCTTGAATTGATAATCGAGATTTCATGGTGCATGTGGTATAATAGAAACAAAACTCGACTTGGCTCTCCTTGGCAGTCCAGCCATGACATCATAATGAAAGCCCGTTCCATGCTACATGCTTTCCATCTTGCGCATTTTTGGTACTGTAATCCCAGTTTTGCAATAGAAGTCAGGTGGACCCCTCCTATGTTCCCATGCTATAAAGTCAACATGGATGCTGCGGTCTTCAAGAGCACAAAGTCGGTCGGCATTGGGGTCATTGTATGGGACCATATGGGTGACATGCTTGCTGCTTTGAGCACGCAACTTCAGCTGCCTCTTGGTCCACTTGAAGCTGAGGCCAAAGCAATGGATGTAGCCATCACTTTTGCAAAGGACATTGGCCTACAAGATGTCACTTTTGAGTCAGATAGTTCAGTACTTATTGGAGCTCTCTTGGACAAGTCAAAAGTACCCATTAGTATTGAAAATATCATCACAGGTATCCACGCCAAGCTACAGCACTTTAGGCAACACCAAATGCTGCGTGTAAAGCGAGAAGGAAACACACCAGCTCACCACTTGGCACGCCCCGCCAAAGATCTTGATCACTTTGTAGCTTGGATAGAAAAAAACACTATCTTTTATTGAATATGCAGTGATTCAAGATGCTTTGTTATTTTCTCATTATTAATAAAATTCACGTATTTCTCATCAAAAAAAAAAGCAGGCAGCTTTTATTTACCCATAATTGATAAAGTTTTTACATTCCACATATTAATTTGGCTGGGTTCACACTTCACACTGTTACTCATATATTAATACAAAGCCAAGACACAACACAAAAGTATCAAATTTGACAATTTCACTTCACATACTTAGCAAACCATTCTAACATGTCTTGATGAGCCTCCTCAGCAGACTTCACAGCTGCAGCATCTTCAACATTATACCTGACTGTCCACCCATGTTCAACTTTCGGAAATATCTTAACATAGCCATCCACCTGAAAATAATCAAACATTACTTGATTACTATGTGGCAAACCCAAACAATAATCAAAATGCAAAGAAAGACATAAAAGAAATCAATCAAATCATGATATAATACGGGATTGGCCCCATATAGAGGTAAGGCAAAGATTCAATTCATGTAACCAACCCCAAGTTTTGGTGTTTCATTGTATCTACAAGTAACACACCTAAAGTATTTGACACATAGAAGAAGGATGTAATCAAGCATTTAAGAGCAACTTTAGCTTGCAAATTTTTTTTTCTTATCAAGCAAAACATCCTACGTACCTCATCAGATTTAGAAGCTAAGACATCGTCAAGCTGTTTAAAGAGTTTGGGCTTAGAGTAGTCGCCAAATTCAGAGAATAGTATTGCAATCGGAACCTTCATCCCTAAAATTAATTCCAAATATTGATCAAAGCAATGATACAATCCATTGATTTTGTTCTTCCTCGCACTTGTACCAAACCTCAACATAAAAATAAAAAAAATAAAAAATAGAGAAGGCGTTAACTCTTAATTAAGCAGTAAAATGTATTATCTTCTCAACAACAAAAAGAAGGTAAAATGTATTATTATACCTGTGCGGCATCCAAACCGTTGGGCCCACTCAGCCCCTAGCCTCCGCTCCGAATGCACAGTAATTGGGCCCAACTCTCATTCACCCTAAAGCCCAGCCCTCACTACCGCAGTCCGGGGGCCCGAGCTTCGCTACTAAAGTTATGCTCGACATATATTTACCGAGCATGTTCAGAAAGGTCACTGAACGGTGCGTCATCTTTGTTTTGCTCAGAGAAGTCCCTCTAAGCGCCGCTGCCGAGCTCTAAACGGAAGTGGGCACCAAGTCCCAAAGCCACCCAAGCCTAAATTCTCACTTACCATCCCCCTGATTGGACCCTCTGTAACACTAAGCGCGCACCGACTCTGCCGAGCTGCCGACGGGGGTGGGAACCAAGTCCCAAAGCCACCCATACCTGACCTCCCACTTATAGAAAACCTTACTGGACCCTCTATGGCACAAACTATGAGAGCATTGATAACCTACGTCTGAGCTAAGAACTATAAATAGGGGGAGAGGATAAGAGGGAAGGGTTGGTTGAAAAGAGGGTGGAGAAGAGAGGGAATAGAAAAGTCAAATGAAGAGAATATCTTAGGGGAGGAAGAGGAAGCAGTGTGTTGCCGAGGAAGAGAAAAGTGATCTCATTGAGCCTTTAGTTGGAGAACGACCCATAGTAGGAAATTCAGCCCAACAAACAAATAAGTTGTGAGCCCAAGTGGGGCTGAGCCCATAGGCCTCTCTTTCTAGTAATAGAGGGTTGACCTCTCTTTCTTATGCTAGAAGTCTTTTCCTTATAGGAATCCTCATGAGCGTATATTGCAGAATCCTTTCCTTGTAGGAGACTAACACTAAGCGTGGGATACAAGATATTTCCTTATATACTCATGTGTGGTGATCAAGACAAACCACGTTAGGGTCGTCAGTTTTGCCTATTCCCTTCAGCTTTAGTAGCGTCAGTTACCCATCTTCATTGCCTAAGGTCAACTTGTCGGTTATGCGGTGAGCTTCGTGGACTCCCTAACATTGTCACTTACTAATGGATCCCGACAGAGGTTTGCTTACCCTCTTCAGCTTGTTCTCATCAGCTTCCTCTTATGCTTACTGTCTTTAGCTTATTATCTTCAGCTTACTACCTTCAGCTTATTGTCTTCAGCTTACTCTTCAGCTTACTATCTTCAGTTTACTCTTCAGCTTACTGTCTTCATCTTACTCTTCAGTTTACTCTTCAGCTGCCTTCAGTTTATTGCCTTCAGCTTACTGCCTTCAGCTTACTCCCCGTCAGCTTTTCATTCTTTCCGGGTGTAGATGCCATCAGGTCGTAAGATGAAGTCGTCAGCTTAACGGCTTCATCTTGTGTGAAGTCTTCAGCTTAAAGACTAACAGCTTCATCTTGCGTGATGTCTTCAGTATGCATAATAGAGTTGACGGGTCTTTAGAGATCAACAACTTTTATTTTTCCAATTAAAAATTCGCCTTATCAATCTTAATTGCTAAAGTTCTTTTTTTTTTTTTTTTTGGGAAGGTGCTTCAAAGGACACTTTTGAAGTTCTGAACCTGCAAACTAACAATCCAGTGAAACTAATATCAATCTTTGGAGAATTTTTAAGCATATAAATCCATACCCTTGATATCATCAGGAGTGACAAATGAAGGATGTAATATCACAACAGCTTGGATATGCTCATCAGTTTTTCCAAGCTCAACCACAACCTTGGCTGAGAAGAATACAAAAGTTCAAATGTCAATATTTTTCTCAAGCAATAAAATGCTATATTATATAATATGTTAGAAATTTAGAATTGATAATAAAACTGCAAAAAAACAAAAAATCTTCCCTAACAAGCAATGGTTTTCTCTAGAGGATGCTAGTTCGGGAATGAAGAGTTAATAAGAAAACTCACCACCCCAGCAGAAGCCTGCAGCCCCAACTGTAGAAAATCCTTTACTTTTTAAAGCTTCAATTACTGGCTTTGCTTCCTCAGTTCCCTTGTCTTATTGAAATAATTACAGAGCTTCAGACAGCATTATTGCATACTGAAAATTGCATAGCAATTAGCAGAAGGCACAGCAATATCAGGGTCGCCAATTTCAATCAAGGTCACAAAAGGGGAAGGTAGATTAATATTTTATGAAGTATGAACCATATATATTTTTCATAAATAACAATAAAGAAGTTACACAACTGAATCCAAACACATATTCAGACAAAATATGCAAGATACCAAACTTACAATGAGGCCCTAATAAGTAAATCAAAATTATAAGCAATTTCCAGTAAAGTATAAAAAATAAAAATTTAAAACAAACCATTCCATGATCCTTCAACCAAACTTGTAGGGGCCTATTAGGATCGTTGAGCACAAGGGGTTCTCCATGTAAGAAGTTAGGAACTACAGCATAAAATCCAGAAGCTGCAACTTTATGAGAATTGTTTAATGGGACAAGTACTCAAGTAGCAACCCAAATTATCGACAAGTGTAGGGTAAAGATTGTCCAAGAGGGACTATATAATAAGAGAGACCCTCCATGAGAAAGGAGGACGGAAAAAGGAACACTGTAACAATCTAAATAATATTTATACTCAGTCTCACTCGGTTTATAGGAATGTTAATCTTCTCGGACTGTGAACTTATTCATATTTGTGTCTGTTGTTTCATTTAAATCTTCCATCTAATCCATACTAGCCATTGTTCAATTCATAAGAACCCAGTTCTCTAACACACTCTCCACAAATTTATTGCACTAGGCTCATTGGGCCAATACCCCATACCTTTTGGGCTTAGGTTGTAAAACGTGTCCTTACAATTGTTATTATGTATTATAGTTTCCTAATTTCTTTTGGTACAATCAAAATTTTTATGTTCCAAAATTTTTATTCAAATTCTAATTCTTTTAAGGAGATTATTATGATAACAAAAAATTATCATATAATTACAATTGATATTACTCAAATAATTGACAGTACTCTAAATTTGTATTTTCTCATTCTTAAGTAAGTGCACTGAATTGGACCGAAGTGATTTGAAATAGACCAAATTTGACCAAATGGACCGAATAGACTATATGAACCAAATGGATCTAAATGGACCGAATAGACTAAAGTGGGCTGAATGGACCAAAAATGACCGAGTTGACGTAAGTTAACCAAAATTAGCCGAAGTGAACCAAATGGACCGCATAGGACTAAATTGACCAAAGTAGACTGAATTGGACTAAAATTGACTAAAGTAGACTAAACCAGACTAAATAGATGAAGTGGATGGAATGCCGATCTATAATTAGCTTAGCCAAGATTGTGTTTTGATATAAGTTCAAATTCTTACTTCCAAAATAATCAAGTATTTACTCAAAAAAAAAAAAAAAAAATCAAACCGAAACTGTGAGAGAGAGAGATACTACTTGGAATGGAGAACTAAAAAATACAACACCAAAATGTATGAACCCAAAATAGAGTTTTAAAAGTCACAATGATTCGTCAATATAGAGTAGAGTTGCAAGAAAGAATGAGAGAGAGAGAGAGAGAGAGAGAGAGAGAGAGAATTGTAAATTTATAATAAGATGAGGGGAATAAGAAAAACCAAAAATAAAATAAGATAAAGGGATATGAGAAAAATGATATTAAGGTAGATGGTAGTGGGAAGATAAAAATGTAAAAGGGGGAGTAAAAGTTGGAGAAAGTATAAAATTAAGTTGGGAAAATAATAAGGAAAAAAAAGGTTAAAAATAAGAGAGAATGTTAGAAGTGGATTAATGATGTGGTCACTGATATGGCTCAACAAGAGCGTAGTAACAATAAATATTACGCTTCAGTGTATATATATATATAGTAATTGATTGATTACTTAATATTTACCTTTCCTAATAATTGACATAACATTGTTGATGTAGTTTCCATTAATTTGAAAGAATCACAAAATGATCGAATCAATACTTAGAATTAAAACAAGTAAAAATAATCATCATAGTGGAAGCTCTATCCCAATATTTGGAAGGACAGCATAAACAGAATTTGGCACATGTTACATGTACACATCAAGCGACCTATAAAATGTCATGTACCCAGAATCTTGTGGCTCGTAGATTGCTCGATTTTCTGATGAAGGAACAAATTCCCTCCCCACTCCCCACTTGTTTTTAAAGAAAAAAAAATAGACAAAACAAAAACTTGTAACGTGCCATGTAAATTGAAGCAAAAATTACTCCCACAATGAGACAAGACCTGGCAAGAACTTGGCCATTTATAGAGCCTTAGACACAAGCTCCTCAACTTTTCTCAACCTCTAGTAGCTCAAAGGCATCAAACATCAATCACTTTTATGGTTATCATTACAGTGTGGCAAGACCCTACAGAAACTTCGCCATTTTCAAAGCCCCCCAATATACCATTTTAGTGCATTTTAAACGTTGATAGCTCAAAGGCATCGATATTGATGAAGTTGAAATCATCGAACTTATGATGTAATGATAACCATAAAAACCATTACAAAGCATTTAAAGAACTTTTATGGCTTAGGTGAAAACATTCATCGGACAATCGTGAAATTATTTAGTGCATCTGGTGTATTACACTTTTTTCTCACATAATGACAAACCTATATGTGTCTCGCATACGAGACCCACATTTACTAGAGGAAAATGTAATATATATGACTGATTTATTAAATAATTTCTCTAGAAAAAGGCACTTTGCTCTCACTACAACCACTTTGCTCTCACTACAACCATACTTTTTGATAAAGCATGCAACTTTTATTCACCATTTATTCATAACCTCATCCAAATTTTTACATACGACATATTGAAGTATAGCTGTATAATGTAAAGCCAATACATGACACAAAAGTATCTAAATTGACAATTTGACAATTTCACTTCACATACTTAGCAAACCATTCTAACAGGTTTTGATGAGCCTCCTCAGCAGACTTCACAGCTGCCGCATCTTCAACACTATACCTGATTGTCCACCCATGTTCAACTTTCGGAAATATCTTAACAAAGCCATCCACCTGAAAAGAATCAAGCATTACTTGAATTAACCAAAACTTAGTAGAAAAGAAAGAAAAAAAAAAGTTTCATAATTAGAAAGGGAAAGGCATATAAATTTAGTTAACAGCTTAACACCGAAAAGTAGTGTTTAAAAATGAATAACCAAGACTTTTTTTTTTTTTTTTAAAAAAAGAGGACAAGGATTTGATTTTCTTACTTCAGATTTAGCAGCTAAGACCTCTTCAAACTGTTTCAAGAGTTCAGGCGGAGAGTGTTGGTCAATTTCAGCTCCTAGTACTGCAATTGGAACCTTAACCCCTGAAATTAATTCCAAATATTGATCAGAACAACGAGACAATCCATTGATTTTGTTCTTCTTGAACTTGTACCAAACCTCCAAAAAAAAAAAATAAATAAAATTGCAGGCATTAAGTACGATAAAAGAAGTGATTTCTAAGAACCAGGTAATGTATTATTATATCAAAATGCCAGTAGCAAATACATAACCATTAACCTCAAGAGAAAGGGGAAAAAAGTAACTTATAAAATCTGGTACTTGTAATGACATCTGACATCTTAATTGCTAAAGTTCGATAAGAGCTAGAAGTTCTTTGCCGAAGGTGATTCAAAAGACACTTTTGAAGTTTTGAATCTGCAAACTAACAATCTAGTGTAACTAATATCAAGTTTTGAGAATTTTGAAGCATATGAATCCATACCCTTGATATCATCTAGAGTGACAAATCCAGGATGTAATAGCACAGCAGCTTGGATAAGCTCAGCTTTTGCAAGTTCAACCACAACCTTGCCTGAGAAGAATACAGAAGTTCAAATGTCAGCATTTTTCTTCTCAAGCAATAAAATGCTATATTATTTAAAATGTTAGGAAAAAAAAAAAAACTGAAGAGGGTGCTACTTTGGGAATAAAGAGTTAATAAGAAAAACTCACCACCCCAGCAGAAGCCTGCAGCCCCAACTGCAGAAACACCTTTACTTTTTAAAGCTTCAATTACTGGCTTTGCTTCCTCAAATCCCTTGTCCTGTTGCAATAATTACAGAGCTTCAGACACCATTAGTGCATACTGAAAATTGCATAGCAATTAGTAGAAGGCACAGCAATAATAGGGTAAATTCAATCAAGGTCACAAAAGGGGGACACATCCAGGTGGATCAATATTTTAGGAAGTATGATCCGTATATTGCTTTCAACAATAACAATAAAGAAGTTACACAGCTTAATCCAAACGCATATTCAGACAACCCAATATGCAAAACACCAAACTCACAATGAGACCCTAACAAGCAAATCAAAATTATAAGCAATTTCCAGTAAAGTATAAAAATAAAAAACCAACCGGTCCATGATCCTTCAACCAAACTTGTATGGGCCTATTAGCATTGTCAAGCACAAAGGGATCTCCATGGAAGAAGTCAGGAACTACAACATAAAATCCAGAAGCTGCAACCTTGTCTGCAAGCTTCCTTTAAAATAGAAAACAGCTAACATTAGTTTCCATAATCGAAAAGTAAGCACAAACTCACAATGTTAAGTGTATGTTTGAACAAACATGTGTAGATTACTACTCCACATTTTAACGGCAAAATCTTTATAGTCGCACTTCTTATTCAAAATAACATAATATAGCTTCAAATAGGCAATTACAATTATCTATTGTAATCTGCCTCCAGAATGAAAGAAAAATAAATGTATTTCAAATATTTGATCAAATTAAGTCAGCTAAATTTTAGAATGATGGCTCTGAATTATATATATATATATATATATATAAAATATCAGGGGAATCAGATGATTCGCTAGCAAATCGATAATTAGATTCACTTAAGGTTAAAATATCAATATCAAATGAATCAGAAGATTGTGACTCAAGTATCCAAATCAAATCTTTTTTATCACTGTTATCAATATTTAACATATTAAGTTTATTTTTCAATTTACTAGTTTTTTGCTTGCATTCTTTACTAAAGTGACCATATTTTCCACAATTGTAACATTTTCCTTTACCAAATTTTGTTTATCATGTTTTTTGTAAACAATTTTCTTTTTAGCATAAAAGTCATCAGGTTTAGTGTATCTTTGTTTTTTAAATCTTTTATATTTATAATCTTTATAGATTCATCATCACTACACCAAAAAAAAAAAAAAAAAAAAAAAAAAAAAAA
>NW_027069624.1:881753-968701 GCF_002906115.3 Quercus suber | reverse complement strand
TTATCATAACCAAAAAAAAAAAAAAAAACACGTAAATACATGAAGCTTTTTCAATTTCTTTTAAATAATAAAAGGAAAAAAAATAAAAAATGACTAATAAGAGATAAAGTGATAATTAAAAATGCTAAGATGGGAGTAATAAAGTGAGATAGAGTTTGAAATGAGAGAGAGAGAGAGAGGAGGTAGATTGTGCCCCCCCCCCCCCCCAACAATCCCTCTCTAGCAATGACACTCCAGTGACTCAAACCCATGACCTTGGTTATGATGCTATTTGTCGGACCGTGAGTTGTACCATTACACCTTAAAACCAATTAGTGATGATCAGGATGACACATTCAAATCTTTTATGGCATTTAACATCATGCCCTGTGAGCCTATTTCTAGAGTGGTTGTAGGAAGTCGAATTGTGATCCCCCCTAACACTTCTTATTTTAGCCAATTTTTCTTATTGTTATTTGGGCTTTTATTTTTTATTTTTTGTTTAAGGGTTAAAGATCATGTTTGGGGCCAAGATTTTTTTGAAGTAATGCTACATCCACAGTATTTTAACAACAAATTCTAAGTAACAAATTGTTATTGGTGGATAAAAAAGTGTTGCTAGTAGTGAGTCCATATTAGAATGAGTAACAACTTATTACATATAATTTGTTGTACAAATGTTGTGAATATAGTATTACTCTTATTTTTGTTGAATCAAATTCTTTGGGTTTTGAAGTTAGGGTGTCATTTTTTATTTTTTTTCCTTTTATTATTTAAAAGAAATTGAAAAAGCTTCATGTATTTACGTGTTTTTTTTTTTTTTTTGGTAATGATAATATATTCAAGCTCTATTTTTATTAGATTTCGTATAATTTAAGTTTCTTAATGACTACTTCAAAAAAAAAATTTCTTAAAGCCACCACTTCTTTTTACCATGCATCATGATCTTAAATGATTAAATACACAAAAACATTAGACTCAAACTAAGTCCTTACAATAATTACTTGTAGTTGTTATGTATTATCAAGATTCATATAATTCGATTAACATCTTTTAATGTTTCCATTAAATACATATTCAAATTCTCTTTTTGTGTTTTCAAGGAATTTGTATTCAAATTCTCTCCAACCTTGGAATTTATCGGGGAAAGAAAATAGTAGTACTGCCGACATAAGGAAAACGTGGGAGGCTGACTGCTGACATAGTGTGGGTTTGGATAGGAAGGTTAATTGCGGTGTGTTTTCCAGCTTCACGTTTTCTCTTTCTTTCTTTTTTTTTTTTTTTTTTTGCCACACTTGTTGACTTTGGGGGACAAAATTCACTGTGCGTGTACTGTGCGTATTCTGTTTACGCACTGTTCACGCAATATTTAATATTAAAAGTGGGTCCCACAACACTATTCACACATTTAAAAATTATTTTGCTACAGTGTTTTTAGCAACAATCAGTTTTTATCAACTTTTAGCAACAATAAATGCTATCCAAACGGACTCTGGGTATGAATTTTGACCTATCATTGGTTCAAGGTAGAGTGATGTTTGAGTTCAGTGGCCCTCCTTAACGTAATCACTCACGTAGGTGCAGCGTTCTTTGGGCTTCTTATATATCGTTGTAAAGTATTCTATAGACTATTACACCCTCACTCCATTCGGCATGTCATCGCCAACATTGACTACCATGCCTCTAGATTCATTCCTGACGCAGGAGGGCAATATTGGGATGGACTTTGAAATAACTTTGAGTCAACAAACTTGACTTTTCAATAATATTTATGGTGCATTTTTTTTTTTTTTTATCAATGCTATTTTATATTAGACTTTTTTTTTTTTTTGGAAAATACTTAGAAACTGATGCGACAGATATTTGAATCTGGATGTCATGGACAGACCAAGAAGTGTCAAGAAGTTGAGTTACAATACTCTTGACTTAAACCTTTAAATCAAATTTTTATGTTCATCACATGCATTTTCAATTAATTCATATAATATCATATAATATATAATAAAAGTTACAACAAACATGGTGTAGTTAAACACTTAAATTATAAATAAATAAAAAACAGTATCATTTTCTTTTTCCTTTTTTCTAATGCCATGTAGATGGTCCTTTTGCTCTTTTATTTTATAACACAAGCACTTTTGAAATAAATTTTGATCTCCTAGACTCTTCAATTATTAGCCAATTTATCTCATTGATTTCGCTCAATCTTTTCATATTCCTCTTTTCTTCATATTTAAGCCCTAAGAATATACATTTGGTCATTTGGTTCCCTCAAATTATAAATATCTCTATTTTTAACTAGACTTTTTTTACTTAGATGTGGTCACATTTGAGGTAACATCACAAAAATTATGTTTTTCTTTCACTTTTTAAGAATTCATTTTTATTTTGTTATTTGTTCCAATTTGGCTTCTTCTTCTTCAGGGTGGACCACTTAGAAGGGTGGCCACCCAAACTTTTCTAATTTTATAATATTACCCCTAAAGTTTCTTAAATTTTTCAAAAAATATATGATTGGCCTCCAAACTTCTTAAATATTAGATTTTTACCCTTAAATTTACCTAAAATTTTCAAAAGAAATATGGTTAGCCCTCGCCCCCCAAACTCTTCATATTTCTTGTATGACACTATTAAATTGATTTAATTATATATTTATTATTATTATTATTATTATTATTATTATTTTGTCCCCATTCATAAAATTCTAGTTCTATCCATGTTCTCCTTCCTTTCGAATTTTGAGATTTGAGTTGATTTGCTTTATTTGTGTTTGTCTTACTTGTTTTGTTGTTATTATAACTAGAATACAAGATAGTTGAGTTCCTTTTTTTTTAGAAGGAAGATAGTTGAGTTGGTTTGCTTTATTTGTATTTTTTATTTTTTGTTGCTGTTTTTATTGTTCTTAGATAGCCTGTTCCTTTCAATTTGATGATGCTAATAGAATAGTCACCATTCAACAAAAATAATAATAATAATAATAATAATAGTGACACTTCATACACTATTGGTCTCATCAATTTTAATTAGCGAAACTAAAGGGTTAACAAATCCCATAGAATCATGAGCTTGTGCTTTAAGTTACCACTATAGGGAAAAAAAAAACACTAATAGTTATATTTTGTGCAAACTAATCTAATTATAAGTTAGTTAATATTATTTTATGGACAAAGTTTATTACAGCTCTCAACTAAAAAATTAACATGTCTACAAATTTTGAAAATTTAACTGTTGGATTGCATTTCTTTATGTTCTTCACATGTAAAATTTTGTATCAATCAGATTTTATTTACTATTTGATTTATAAAGTTATTTTTTATACATAATCTTAGACAACAAAAAATTGAAATTTAAACATTTAATTGATGACATAACTTTTGATCTTTGATTTTCTGAAAATTTTGCAAACATAAAGGATATTAAGAAAAAAAATGTAATTCAACGATAAATTTCTCAAAATTCACATCCAATAAAAAAATATTTAGTGAAGTTATAGTTTTAGGCTACAACCAATTTTTTTTTGTCAAAATTGGTCCTTATTTTATATAATTAACTTCAAATATGTCACTTCTTCCTTTTAGGCTTTTGGCACACTCACAGTATTTTGGAATTAAATGACCAAATCTTAGGTCAAAGGTTTATAAGGCATGAGTAGGAGGCGTCTCCCCCCGATGTGTGATTGAACAAATCCTTGAGGACTAAGGCTCAACGCCATTTCCAAAGAGAATAATACGTAATTGGGGGCCAAGACGAAAATCCTCCCACAAAACTTATATTTGAATTTAATGCATGTATGTTTGACTATTTAGGGGTGACCTACATGGTCTCACATAAAATCAATAGTGACATGAGAGATGACACAACAGGACCCATTGCAAGACTAGTAGGGTGGCCCAAATCACACGGAGCAAGTTCTGATTGATAAAGCACAAAGTGGTAATAATAAATGGGAAATGTTAACCCAATAAGCATTGGTTTAAGAGCTATTTTTAGAAATATTTTATTAAGAGAATGATAAAATAATAAATGTTATTGACAACTTTTTATATTTCTCATGAAAATGGTGTCAAAACTTTCCTATTATAGTTTATTAACAACTGTCCTAAAGATATCCATTAATATGCCTATAATAAATAATCCCCTTATCTTGTAAACAAATACTACCCAAATAATAAAAAGTGAAGATTGGAGGAAAGAAAAAAAAGAAGTAAATTAAATCTGTACAAAAATAGACAAATAACTACTCAAACTTGACAGTTGTTACTATGAATGACGAACTTCGATAATAATAAATGGTCCAATTCATGTGTAATGTTATTGATGACGTAAAGGTGTTTGGTATTAAAAAATATTATGTTAGTGATATCAATATTCAATAAATATGATATGTGTCATTAAAAAATAATTAAACTACTAACAATTAAAAGACATTTTAATAGATAATTATTTTTGAACACATATCTCTTATTTATTATATTTTAATATGAATAAGGTTGTATCATTTGAATTTTTTTTTTTTTTTTTTTTGATTGATGACAGTACACGACCTATTGGGCAGACTAGGTAGTGGCCCGAGTGACATCTATAATCATTATCAACCCTTATCTCTTTACAAAAGCCTCATTACCTCAAAGATTGTGGAGAGTGTGTTTGTGTTTTTGGCTTTTTTGTGTTTGACTGTCTGTGCTGCTCTGCTGATCAAATAAGAAGAAGAATGGCAGGACATCAGTGCTGCTCTAACCCACCAACTTTAGACCCAAGTGCTGGAGCTGGCCATGTTGAACGACTCTGTGGTCTCAGCACCTATGTCACTGGCTCCCCTAATGCCAAGCATGCCATCATTCTCATCTCTGACGTCTTTGGTACTTAACACGTTTCTTTGACACTTGGCTTCTTTACGCACTTTTTTACTAGGCAACAATTTTCACAACTGTTGGGTTTTTATTAGTTTTAGTATGGATCCATTACATACATCTTTTTATAATCTACTGTTAAGAACTTGTTACCTCAGTAAGTAGCTGTAAAATATTTTGTGAAAAGTTATTGGTTTTTCACTCCAAACTGTATCCTGGGCGTTGACTGTTATGGTTAATGAATAATTGGGTTATATATACATGAATCTGGAGGTAAATTGATAAGCACCTTCAGTAATCATTCAGAAATGGAAGTTCCTGATCCTCGGAAATTCTGTGATAACATTGGGGCCTTTGAAATTCCTGATCCTTCGAAATTCTGGAGAGAAGTAGAGAACCCAAAAAAAAAAAAAAAAAAAGAAGATTTCTATTAGTATCAGAGGTTCATATTTTATCTTCATTAATCTGTATGCTGTATGTTGCTTCGAAAAATGAGTATTATTTTTCTAATGATTGGAGTGTTACCGAGATTATACAGTAATAATATGGAAATGTTTCCCTCCAAAACCCTCTAAATTTCTCATATATCTTTTTATTGAATATAAATTTTTAAAATTCAACCATTAGATTGTATGTTTTTATTATATTATTTTTCATGCTTGCAAAATTTTAAAAAGATTAAAAATCAATAATTATGTCATCAATCAAATATTTAAATTTCAAGTTTTTGTGGTATAAAAGTATATGAGTCTAGTCCAATTGTATATATTGAATTAGTTCTTTTTCTTTTTTCTTCTTGCTTAGAGCATTAGAAATTAGAATAATATAGTAAGTAATTAAATTCATCATTTCTTATTGTTTTAAAAGAGAATTGGTAATTTGTTATAGTATTAAAAGAAAAGATTAAGTACTCCGAAATCTGAACCCTCCCTCATATAATTTATTAGAGACTTTTTTTTTTTTTGAATAAAATTTATCAGAGACTTTTAGTCACACGCAAATTTGTTTTAGGCATTTATGTAAAAGAAAAAGAAAATTGCTTACTTATTTATTGTTTTTATACTATTTATTTGTTTTTCTGTTCTGGCCTTGGTTGGGTATCGAAAATTAATTTGGAAGTGGTGAAATTCTTGTTGAACAATTATTGGCTATGTTAATTGATTCATTACCACTATCATGTTCCAACTTATTATGTTTGATTTTTCCTGCAGGATATGAAGCTCCAAAGTTGAGGTATGCTTAATTCTCTCTCTTTTCTTTGTTTAGTTTATGAATTTTGCGTAGTCCATCAGATTAGGCTGTTTTTAACAAGTCATTCTGTAATGCATAACTTACATTGTGACTTTTCGTTTAGGCGGCATATATATTAGTTAAAATTCAGACCCATCACTCTGAAACTTAAGCTGGCTTAACTTGATCAAATAGTGGTCACTTTCAAATACTTATATTTTTCTTTCATTTAAGAAGCAGAGTATAACAGAAATAACATACGTGTAATTGTCTATTCAAAGCTACATTAGGCTGTTTTGAATAATAAGTGCAACAACCAAGATTTTCCCACCAAAAAGTTGAAGTTGTGATCTATCATGCATGTTCATAGAGACACTCACAAATAATCAACATTGTGAGTTTGTGCTTTTTTTAGCTTCTGAAACTAATGTTAGCTGCTTTATATATAAAAGGAAGCTTGCAGACAAGGTTTCAGCTGCTGGATATTATGTGGTAGTTCCTGACTTCATACGAGAACCCTTTGTGCTCGAAGATATTGCTAATAATCCTCTAGAAGTTTGGTTGAAGGATCATGGAACGGTCAGTTCTAAATTTTAATTTTTGCCTAGAAATTGTTTTTAAGTTTCTTTTTTACTTATCAAAAAGAAAATGTTTTTGTCACAGTGACCCTTTTGTGAAACTTGAATGTATTGCTACATTTTCATTTGAGATTATATTCTGAAGGCCTCCATTGTGGAGTTTGGGTATTTTGCATATTAGGCGGTCTGAATATATGTGTGAATTCAGCTGCACAATTGCTTTATTGTTATTGCTCTAAGTAACAAATAGTTCATACTTCATAAATTATTGAACTAGCTGGCTATGTCGACCTTTTGTGACCTTGGTTAAAATTGGTGACCCACTGACCCTAATATTGCAGTTTTCTACTAATTGTTATGCAATTTTCAGTTTGCACTAAGAGTATCATAATTATTTCTATAGGATAAAGGATTTGAGGAGGCAAAGCCAATAATTGAAACTTTGAAAAGTAAAGGTGCTTCTTCAGTTGGGGCTGCAGGCTTTTGCTGGGGTGGTGAGTTTTTCTCTATTAATTCTTCTTTTCTTTCTTTTTGAGATACAGCATTTTATTGCTTGAAAAAAATGCTGACAATTGAAATTTTACTTTCTTCTCACTCCACAGGTAAGGTTGTGGTTGAACTTTCAAAAGTTGAACTTATCCAAGCTGCAGTGATATTACATCCTACATGGGTAACAGTGGATGATATCAAGGGTATGGATTTGAATGGATCCCATTGTATAACTTTTTCAAGAGCTTTATATTAGTTTTACTAGATTGTTAGTTTGCAATTTCAGAGTGTAAAAGTGTTTTTTGAAGGACTTTCAAGAAAAAACTTCTAGCTCTTATTATACTCTAGCAATTAAAATATTGGAAGTAACCATAAGTACTTGACTTTATAAGTTTCCTTCTTTCCTTTCTCTTGAGGTCAAAGGATATTTGTTTGCTTTTAGCATGCAGATTTACAATGATTTAATCTTACTTAACTCCTTCTCTGTCATAATTTTGCATTTTCCCTAGATGTTGGAAATCAATTCTTGTTCCAATATTTTTTTTTTCTACCTTCAAGTTGCTTGCAGACCAGGACTTGCTAAATTTATCTATTTTCTAGTAAGAGTACAAGTACAAGGAAGAAAAAAAAATTAAGAATTTTGTGTCATAGTTAACTGGTATTTGGGGATTGATTTCAGGTGTTAAGGTTCCCATTGCAATACTGGCAGCTGAGATTGACGATTTTCTTCCACCTGAACTCTTGAAACAATATGATGAGGCCTTAACTTCTCAATCTAAGGTAGGAAGATCAAATCCTTGTCTAGTTTTATTTTTAATTTTTTTATATCCATTTTTATATGCTTCTTTACAGTGCTTAGCTGTTACATTATTTAATTATATACCTTAACCTTTTCTGGTTATGATTTTTTCTTCTTCTTAGATAATAAGTAATAACATTCTGGTAATAATGCTGGTTCATCATTCTTCTATTGAGGGTTGATTGGCTGCATTTAATTTTTTACGTATTGGAATATTTGGAACATAACTATGATCCTTTTAGCCTAAATTTCATACTTTTAGCATTAGTTTCATCTCAGAGTATTTTTCTTGGTTTTCTAGATGAAAGAGTGAATGGTAGCAGAGTGTACACCCACACTAGTCTTGTGTTATGTGGCCAGGTGCTTGTTGAAGCATGCTCATGCCATATCTCTAGATCCCTCCTATATTGGGATAAGATATTTGGCTTGAGAAATTACAATTTTTGGCAAGCTAACTGCACTTAAATGCTTGATTAGGTCTTTCTTCTATGTAACAAAAACTTTTCAAAACATGAAATTGGTTATATGAATCTTTTGCCTTATCCTCTATTATATCATGACTTCTTCTTTGGTCTTTTCTTGGCATTTTGGCTACTAATGTTAACCGTGGCATCTTTGAGTTGGGCTTTTGTCGTAAACATATAGGGTGGGGCCGGCTAAGTAGGGGAAAATGAGTATTTATCCCTAATTTGAAAATTATGTAGCAAAATGCTTATGTTTTGAGACTTAGCAAAATACCCTTGTTAAGGAACTCGATTTTAACAAAATCAAGTTCAGTGTAAAACTTAATATCCTCAAAATCGAATTCCATGTATATTTTTAAGTAGAACTCGACATTAGTTCCACTTAAATTTTACTAATGTCAAGTTCCACCTATAACTCAATTTTGTTAAAATTGAGTTCAAAAAATATGGGCATTTTGCTACATAGTTTTCAAATTATGGATAAATACTCATTTTGGCCAGCGTAAATGTGTCAAATCTTTTCAATCAAACAAATAAATTTTCATCATGGTGTTTCATCATCTTGTCCTTGAAACACCTTAACCTAGGTCAATCTTTTCTTACTAGGGCTATAGTGTTCTCAGCAATCAGCAATCAATGCATATTGGTGTAACTTTTTCCCATGTTCTCCAATTTTTGCATTGGATGATGGATCTTTGGCTTTGGTTTTGATGATGTGATCATAGAATATTTGGTTTTGGCTAGTTAGTGTTATTAAATCATTTTAAACAATAAACAGATATTGATCATGGTGATCTGCCTTTTCCTTTAAATGCCTTTTAATTAACTTAGGCCAATCTTCCATATTGAGGCTATAGTTTGTTCGTGCAATCAATCTATTTTGGCGTTACCTTCTCTAATGTTTTCCTAGTTTTTCCATTTGATAGTAATCAAATAATGTTTGATTCTTTTCAGGTGGATTTCTATGTTAAGATGTTTCCAAAAGTCATACATGGGTGGACAACTAGGTACGAGGATGAAGATGAAGTAGCTGTGAAGTCTGCTGAGGAGGCCCATCAGAACCTGTTGGACTGGTTTGCCAAGTACATTAAGTGACAATGTCAAACTAGCTACTTGTGTGCTACGCCTGGGTTTTATATTTTATGAGTTACAGTATGTACCTAGTCTAATATTGTTCTTTCCAAATGTTTGAGAGTATTAAAACTTCAAGGTACACTTGATAGAACTTTAAGTAATGTTACATCACTCAATAGCTTGTTATAGAATTCATATTTTGAAAATCACACCGTTAAAATACATGCTCTATATGTTTTTACATTTTACCAATTTTCATGTTAATTGGATGTTATTTACTATTTAATCTATAAACTCATCTTTTATGCATTATTTTAAGCTACAAAAACTTGAATTTAAACAATTAATTGATAACATGATTATTAATCTTTGATCACTTTGAAATTTTGTAAGTATGGAGAATATATGAAAATAATGTAATCTAACGGTGGATTTATCAAAATTCGCATCCAATTAAAAAATATTGAATGGTGTAACATTGCTTAAAGTCAGACTAGGTGTAACTTGAACTCAACCCATATATATATATATATATAGATTGATTAATTACTTAATTTTTGCTTTTCCTAATTGACATAACATTGTTGATGTAGTTTCCATTAATTTGAAAGAATCACAAAATGAAATGCTTAACGCAGGCCATGAACACTACCTATGATCGAATCAATACTCAGAATTAAAACAAGTAAAAATAATCATCATAGTGGAAATTCTATCCCAATATTTGGAAGGATAGCATGAACATAATTTGGCACATGTTACACGTACACATCAAGCGACCTATAAAATGTCATGTACCCAGAATCTTGTGGCTCGTAGATTGCTCGATTTTCTGATGAAGGAACAAATTCCCTCCCCGCTCCCGACTTGTTTTTAAAGAAAAAAAAAAAAAAAAGACAAACAAAAACTTGTAACGTGCCATGTAAATTGAAGCAAAAATTACTCCCACAATGAGACAAGACCTGGCAAGAACTTGGCCACTTATAGAGCCTCAGACACAAGCCCTTCAACTTTTCTCAACCTCTAATAGCTCAAAGGCATCAAACATCAATCACTTTTGAGAGTATGAATATGCAATAACGACATAGCCATATGAATAAATTCGAAGCATTTAGCGAATTTGTGATCCATTTCCAAGGATTATCAAAAAATTAATGCCCAGTCACTCAGAGACACCCACCACAAACAATCTACAAAGCCTCCCACAGTGTGGCAAGACCCTACAGAAACTTCGCCATTTTCAAAGCCCCCAGTATACCATTTTAGTGCATTTTAACCGCTGATAGCTCAAAGGCATCGATATTGAAGTTGAAATCATCGAATTCATGATTTAATGATAACCATATAAACCATTACAAAGCATTCAAAGAACTTTCATGACTTAGGTGAAAACATTCATCGGACAACGGTGAAATTATTCAATGCATCTGGTGTATTATACTTTCTTCTCACATAACGGTGAACTTATATGTGTCTCACATATGAGACTCACATTTACTTGAGGAAAGTGTAATATATACAACTGACTTATTAAATAATTTCTCTAGAAAAAGGCACTTTGCTCTCACTACAACCATACTTTTAGATAAAGCATGCAACTTTTATACACCATTTACTCATAAACTCATCCAAATTCTTACATACCACATATTAAAGTATAGCTGTATAATGTAAAGTCAATACATAACACAAAAGTATCTAAATTGACAATTTCACTTCACACACTTAGCAAACCATTCTAACAGGTTTTGATGAGCCTCCTCAGCAGACTTCACAGCTGCCGCATCTTCAACACTATACCTAATTGTCCACCCATGTTCAACTTTCGGAAATATCTTAACAAAGCCATTCACCTGAAAAGAATCAAGCATTACTTGAATTAACCAAAACTTAGTAGAAAAGAAAGAAAAAAAAGTTTCATAATTAGAAAGGGAAAGGCATATAAATTTAGTTAACAGCTTAACACCGAAAAGTAGTGTTTATAAATGAATAACCAAGACTTTTTTTTTTTTTTTAAGAGGACAAGGATTTGATTTTCTTACTTCAGATTTAGCAGCTAAGACCTCTTCAAACTGTTTCAAGAGTTCGGGCGGAGAGTGTCGGTCAATTTCAGCTCCTAGTATTGCAATTGGAACTTTAACTCCTGAAATTAATTCCAAATATTGATCAGAACAATGAGACAATCCATTGATTTTGCTCTTCTTGAACTTGTACCAAACCTCAAAAAAAAAAAAAAAAAAAAAGCAGGCATTAAGTACGATAAAAGAAGTGATTTCTAAGAGAACCAGGTAATGTATTATTACATCAAAATGCCAGTAGCAAATACATAACCATTAACCTCAAGAGAAAGGGGAAAAAAGTAACTTATAAAATCTGGTACTTGTAATGACATCTAACATCTTAATTGCTCAAGTTCGATAAGAGCTAGAAGTTCTTTCCCGAAGGTGCTTCAAAAGACACTTTTGAAGTTTTGAATCTGCAAACTAACAATCTAGTGTAACTAATATCAAGTTTTGAGAATTTTTAAGCATATGAATCCATTCCCTTGATATCATCTAGAGTGACAAATGAAGGATGTAATAGCACAGCAGCTTGGATAAGCTCAGCTTTTGCAAGTTCAACCACAACCTTGGCTGAGAAGAATACAAAAGTTCAAATGTCAGTATTTTTCTTCTCAAGCAATAAAATGCTATATTATTTTTAAAAAAAAGAAAAAAAAAGAAACTCAAGTGGGTGCTAGTTTAGGAATAAAGAGTTAATAAGAAAAACTCACCACCCCAGCAGAAGCCTGCAACCCCAACTGCAGAAACACCTTTACTTTTTAAAGTTTCAATTACTGGCTTTGCCTCCTCAAATCCCTTGTCCTTATGAAATAATTATAGAGCTTCAGACACCATTAGTGCATACTGAAAATTGCATAGCAATTAGTAGAAGGCACAACAATAATAGGGTCGACAAATTCAATCAAGGTCACAAAAGGGGGACACATCCAGGTAGATCAATATTTTAGGAAGTATGAACCATATATTGCTTTCAACAATAACAATAAAGAAGTTACACAGCTTAATCCAAACACATATTCAGACAACCTAATATGCAAAATACCAAACTCACAATGAGACCCTATAATAAGCAAATCAAAATTATAAGCAATTTTCAGTAAAGTATAAAAATAAAAAACCAACCGGTCCATGATCCTTCAACCAAACTTGTATGGGCCTATTAGCATTGTCAAGCACAAAGGGTTCTCCATGGAAGAAGTCAGGAACTATAACATAAAATCCAGAAGCTGCAACCTTGTCTGCAAGCTTCCTTTAAAATAGAAAACAGCTAACATTAGTTTCCATAATCGAAAAGTAAGCACAAACTCACAATGTTAGGTGTGTGTTTGAACAAGCATGTGTAGATTACAACTCCACATTTTAACAGCAAAATCTTTATAGTCACACTTCTTATTCAAAATAACATAATATAGCTTCAAATAGGCAATTACAATTATCTATTGTAATCTGCCTCCAGAATGAAGGAAAATAAATGTATTTCAAATATTTGATCAAATTAATTCAGCTAAATTTTAGAATGATGGCTCTGAATTATATATATAATATCAGGAGAATCAAATGATTCACTATCAGATCAATAATTAGATTCACTTGAGGTTAAAATATCAATATCAAATGAATCAGAAGATTGTGACTCAAGTATCCAAATCAAATCTTTTTTATCACTGTTATCAATATTTAACATATTAAGTTTATTTTTCAATTTATCAGTATTTTGTTTGCATTCTTTACTAATTAAAGTGACCGAATTTTCCACAATTGTAACATTTACCTTTCCAAATTCTGTTTATCATGGTTTTTGTAAACATTTTTCTTTTTAGCAAAAAAGTCATCAAGTTTAGTGTATCTTTATTTTTTATAATCTTTATAGATTTGATCATCCCAAAAAAAAAAAAAAAACAACTGCCTATAGCAACATTTTTTTTTAGTGGCGTTCACAAAAAACATATATGTTTCTTTTTCCCTTTTTGCGTGGAAGAAGCAATAAGGATAAACTAAATTGTTCATAAAAATTACCTATTTCATATTTAACTTTTTTATTGTTTTTTAATTGTTGTACCAAGATTTTTGCTAGTGTGTGTGTGTGTGTGTGTGTGTGTGTGTGTGGGGGGGGGGGGTGGTCAATGTAAAAGGAGTTCATCATTAATATAGAGAAATCTAGGGCAACAACTTTTGTCACCATTTTGTTTTGGTCATATGAGAATGGTGGGTCCATGTGTTCTTTTTTTTTTTTTTTTACGAGTTGGGTACATGTTCAAATGAATGTCTACATTTATAATTGACCATTTCAGGAAATTATGTCAAAAATATTACTCCTCAGAACCCATAAACTAAACAAAGAAGATAGTTAAGATAGTTATGAGATATAGCCATACCTCAAAATTGGAGCCTCATATCCTGCAGGAAAAACTCAAACATGTTAAGATGATAAACTCAAACATGTTAAGATGGAACATGATAATGGTAATAAATTAACAGAGCCGATGATTTTATAGCTGGTACAGACAAACAAACATATATATTATATGGCATAAAAAAAAATAAAAAAATAAAAAGCGAAAATATTTACATAAATGACTAGAAAAACACCAATCATCAATAAATGTATCCATTTTTCAAAGCAACATCAGAGAGTACTGAATGTAGAATGTAAACCTTTGACACCGATCGAAATCCCTTTTTTTTCTCCTTCTGTTTCTATAATGCCCTACGTTTTCCGGTTTTCACGGAAATTCTTTTCATAGTAGCATTTCATTAGAACAGAGAAATTCCAAGGATAACTGAAGGTGCCAATCAATTTTCCTCAAGATTCATAAATAATTCAATTAAACAAAAAACAATGGCTATTACACGTACACATGCGTGTTTTTAACCAGCTGAAATCATACTTGTACGATTACAAGTACAATTTCAGTTAAAAACATGCATATGTGTAACAGTGTATGTAAGAGTTATTTCCGAATATCTCAGAACCCAAAAGCCAACACCCAGATGAGAACACAGTTTGAAGTGAAAAATAGAGTAGCCAAAGAAGTGAAGTGTGAAAGAAATGTGTAGGTAGCTAGGTACCAAAACGTCAGTGATGAGAAGGATGGCAAGCTTGGAGTTGGGAGGGCCAGAGACGTAGGTGCTGAGACCACCAAGCTGTTCAACATGGCCAGCTCCAGCATTTGGGTTCAGGGTTGGTGGGTTTGAGCAACACTGAGGACCAGACATTCTTATTATTCTCTCTTTTGTGTTTCTTTCTACGAACAGCAAACACAAAACAAAACACAAACTGTCTGCTCCTCGGTCTTTGGGCCGCGGGGATTTTGTGTTGTACTTGTCCATGATTGGTTGGATACTTAGATATATATAAGGTCTAATTTGGGACACCCTGGATCCTAGTTTCTACTGGATCGCATCATCACTGATGTCACCTCAGATTTTTTATTTTTTCATCTTGGTAGCTCAGTTACAATGAAAGGAGAATGAACCTAGATGTTTCCGATTGGAATAGCACTTTTAGATATCTGACTTCCATATATTTTATTTGAGATATATTAGAAATATGAGCCTAATGTAGTAGTATCAAATTTACGGGTAATTTTTACATGCTCTTGGAGCACTTAAATTTTTTCTCAAACTCACTCCTACTTGTACTAGTAGTCTAAGGTTTAGTCACCTATATATATTTATGTTATGGTTTATTGTAATACAAGTTATTGTACTACACTTTTATACAATAAAGATGTAGTCTTTAAGAGTTTTTTCCGTGGACATAGGTTGACAAAGCTAAACCACATAACCCTCGTGCTTTCTCGTTCCTATATATACTATGCTTCCACTTCCACTTCCACATCCACTCTAATATATACAATATGATATAACATATCACGTTGCTAATATATTTAATATATTTTATGTTTGACATTACATTGATTTTATAGATACATAACAGAAGTGGGAAATGGAATTCAAATTACAGACATTTGGTATGATAAAAAATACTAGGGCAAAGATTAAGGATTATGACAGGTGTACACTTTTTACCAATGATGACTCTACATTATAGTTAAGGAGTTCACAAGAATACCCTGAATTCCAAAAAATAAAAAAACTAACTTGTTTTGTCAACCCTAAAAAAATATTGACAACCTAACTTTAGAACCCTATGCATTTGATTCAAGAAAAATAAGAGTAATACTATCTTTATAACATTTTTACAACAAATTATATGTGGTAAGTTGTTACTCGTTCTAAAATGGACTCACTATTAGTATCACATTTTTATCCACCAATAACAGCTTGTTACTTAGGATTTGTTATTAAAATATTGTGGATGTAACATTAGTTCAAAAAAATCTTGGCCCCAAACATAATCTTTAACCCTTAAACAAAAATAAAAAATTAAAACCCAAATAACAATAACAAAAATTGGCGAAAATAAGAAGTGTTGGGAGAACTACAATCTGACTTCTTACAACTACTCTAAAAACAGACTTGCAGAGCGTGATGTCAAATGTCATAAAAGACTTGAACGTGTTTTCCTGATCATCATTAATTGATTTTGAGGTATAATGGTACAACTCATAGTCCAACAAATAGCATCATGACCAAGGTCATGGATTTGAGTCACTAGAATGTCATTGCAAGGGAGGGATTGTTAGGGGACCACAATTCGACTTCTCTCTCTCTCTCTCTCTCTCTCTCTCTCTCTCTCTCTCTCTCTCTCTCTCTCTCTCTCTCTCTCTCATTTCAAACTCTATCTCACTTTCACTACAATAAAATGTATTTTTAGTGACGAAAATTAGTGAGGAAATATTTTTCGTCACTAAAAATACAGCTTTAGTGACGAAATATGAATTTCGTCACTAATAATGAAAAAAATTATTACATTTAGCGACGAAAAATAAATTTCGTCGCTATTGTGATCTGAAAAATAAGCGCCAAGAAGGGAAACTTTGGCGCCAATTTAATTAATCTATAGTGACGAAATATTTCGTCGCTAAAAGTTAAAATTTTTAGTGACGAAATATTTCGTCACTGTAGGTATTGTTGTGGATAGTTTTAGTAACGAAAATATTTTCGTCGCTATAAGTAAGTATTAGTGATGAAAATAGTCGTCACTAAAAATATAAAGGTTTTGCACTTATATGTTTTTAGCGACGAAATCACATTTTGTCACTAAAAGTATGCTTTAGTGACGAAATATGAATTTCGTCACTGAAAACAATAATAGATTTACCCTTATATGTTTTTAGTGACGAAATTATATTTCGTCACTAAACGTATGCTTTAGTGACGAAATATGAATTTCGTCTCTAAAGCTTGGGTTCTTTGGGTTCTTTAGTGACGAAACTGACATTCGTCACAAAAAAAAAATAAAAAAACACCTCAGCCCACTAAAAACACCTTTTCCAATTCCTCATAACACATAGCTTCAGAAACCCATTCGCACAACCCATCCTCTCTCTCAAAAGAAACCCATTCGCACGCCGTCGTCATCGTCGCCGATCGCGACGCTTCACCTTGACGCCGGCGACGCTTCAGACACCGGCGTCGCTTCCAATAGTGACGATTTACACGCCGGCGACGCTTCTGCATGCACCGTCGCCAAACCCAGCCTCACCGTCGCAAATCCTCGCCTTACCGTTGCAATCCTTGCCTTACCGTCGCCAATCCTCTCTGTACCGTCGCCGATCCACCTCGCCTCACCGTCGCCGATCCACTTCGCTCGTTTCAGCTCGCGACGGTTCAGCTCGCCGGCCATTCGCGACGGTTCAACTCGTCGCGAAGCTCGCCGGCCATTCGCGACGGTTCAGCTCGTCGCGAAGCTCGCCGGCCATTCGCGACGGTTCAACTTGTCAGCTGTTCACGACGGTTCAGCTCGTCGCAAAGCTCGTCAACGGTTCAACTCGTCAGCTGTTCGCGACGGTTCAGCTCGTCGCGAAGCTCGTCGACGGTTCAACTCGTCAGCTGTTCGCAACGGTTCAGCTAGCCGGCCATTCGCGACGGTGAGTTTTCTTTTTCAAATATTCTGACTTAAAAAGTTAAACCTTTCTTTTAATCTTTTTTGAAATGAAATGCTCAACATTCAATCTTAGTTTCAGCATCTTTGACTTTGAGGCTCTAGTTTTTCAGTGTAAAGTTTTATGAGTTTCACTCTGACAGGGAAGACTATTAAAAAATGCTATTGTGGTTTCATCAATGTATTTTATATATCTAATTTAAATAATATTACCTTTGTTTGTTCAAATTTCTGTGTTTTTTCCGTTGTCCTGTGATATACTTTGATGCCTTAATTCAATATGGTTCATTGGAATGTTCGATAAATGGACATTGAAGTTGGTCCTCAAATAGCTAGATTTAGTGCCTCCTATGAAAGATTATACCGGGAGGCATATTAGAATTTTGATTCGGATGTTTAGAGCTATTTACTGCCATGAGTGTTGTTGAAAAGATTAGCAGCCTCTCATTCACAATTCGCCACTGATTAATGTTTATGGTTGTTCCTGTAATGCTGTTATGCCAACATGTTTATAAGCAAAGCATTTTAGTTAGATGTTCTACTTCTGTGCTGATGTGGCATTGGGTATGGTTATATACTGTGTTTTATTTGCTGCGGTATCTATATATATATATTCATTTTTCGGTTTTTGAGATAATTCAATGGTTGGGGGAGGGGATTTTTAACCTAGATGTCTTTCTTGGAAACATTAGGAATTGCAAGTTGAGCTACAAGCCTTAGCTCTTGGCTGTTTATGGTGGTGTTTTGATATCATGTTCTCCATATGATTCATGTTCTAATCCTGTGCTATGGAGGCCTGATAAATCAAAGGATATGATGGCAACTTACCTAGCTTCATATATGGGGTGTGATTGTTGTTACTTTCATTAGTTAGCAAAGCCATTTTTTTATAGTTGCCTTCAAGGTCAGACAATCTCTCTCAACTTTTGCTTTAAGTTTTATGTATGTTTTGTGAATGTTGAAGTTCTTGATTTACTGCTATGATAACGATTTTCAATTATTTTTGAACTATAATAGACTTGAACTATGTTAAAGAACAGGGTTTTGATTTGTATGGATAATGGATGGTTTTGCAGATTTAAGAGTTCAAGAATCTTGCTAGAAGAAAACAGGTATGTATGGGTTTTAAAGCATTTTGATTTTGGATTGGTTAAACGAGTATTGATTGTTTTAAAGCATTTTGGAGATTTGGGTTTTGATTTTTATATATGGGTTGGTTTTGTTTTGGAAATTCATGGTTGTTGATGGGTGGATGGTGATCATTACAAAATGGGCATGGTTGGTTGGCGAGTTTATGTCTATTCGGTGGAAATTGATTTTGATTGCAAATTTATTTGATGGAAATCAACCACATTACATACCTTTTTCTATGACTGGTCTTTGTTTGTTGTATGGATTTGTCAAACTGCAAAAGAGAGTTGGAATTATTGAAATTTGCTAAAGAAGGTGTTTTAAATGTTGTGAGGAACTTTTTTGAGCATAATTTTGTATTTATCTTCCATTCAATCAAATTGGGTTATCACTGTAGCTGGTTCAAATCCAGGTCCTTGGTGAGCATATGAGAATGTGATCTCAATATTTTTAAACCATTAAAATCCATAACCAACCAATAAGGAAATCCCCATCACATACATTTCACACTAATGATTGATTAGGATAGTCACCAAGGCTTCTTTGAATCTCTTTGATCATTGTTTTGAGCACATATTTTTCATTATCTCTTTGATCATTGGTTTGGTTTCCACATTGATACCAGTGTTAGATATATATAGTGTACAAGTGAAGGTGTAAACTTTGTTACCTAATTCTAATGGCTTTATGTCAATTATCTACTTATTATTTATTATGTGAATCTATGGTATTCTAGATTGAGAGTCATCTTTTTATTGAAATTCTTGCATTGTCTCCATCAAGAGGTAAAGCTTCACTGTTCTATGTGTTGCATGCAGGTGAAATCCTATTGATACTTAGAATGTGTTGGTGATTGTAGCCATTAGATCATTGGGAGGCTTATCAAATGTTGGGTGTGGGCCTTTGGCAACTTAACTCCATGTTTTATGTTGACTAATTAAACTTTAGGAATATTTTTGAGGTATGATTGGGTTTGGTTACTAGCAATATGAACGAAGTGAAATGTGGGGACTTGATACTACTAAGTGGGGTTTCAATCTTTTCATTATTGAATTCTAAGCTATACCACTGTTTAGAAACGGGAAAAAGAATAAAGAATATGTATTTTAAATTTGGGTCTACTTAACTGTTTACTAAAAGTTATCTTTCTTTTATCTCCAGCTCTCTTTCTCTTTTGTGGCTTATCTTCAAGTTAAATCACTTATAGGTAATACTTCATTTTTTATGTATCATTTGAAACTAATTGTTAAAATTTTTTTATAACATAGTTAATGTTTTTACTTTACGATTGTAATGTAATAGTATTTTTATATTTGTGCAGATTTCTTATTGGTGGCTTTAGGGGATTACTTTTGGCATTGTTTGAAGACATATGAGGACATCTTTTGACTCTAGAGGGTTTTAATTATATTATGCTACATTTCTTGTATTGTTATAAAACATTTTAAGTTATTATATGTGTTGCAAACAATTATTGTATGGAAGGAGTTTGAATTTGATACTTGTTTTAATTTTAACTTGTGGAATGTATGGATCGATTTTTTATAAATGTGTTGTTGAAATAATTGTGTTAATCAAATTTGAGGTTTGAATAATGTAATGATAGGTTACAGGTTAGTATCAACGTCATGAAAATAATAAAAACAAAAAATATGTTTTAGTGACGAATTTTTTCGTCACAAATATGGCAACAAAAAATTGTTTTAGTGACGAATTATTTCGTCACTAAATACAGTGGAATTTTATAAGAAATGGTTTTAGTGACGAACATTTTCGTCACTATATGTGCATGGATTTTTTTAAAAATAGTTTTAGTGACGAATATTTTCGTCGCTATATGTACCCGAAAATAGTTTTAGTGACGAAATTTTTCGTCACTAAATATGATTTAATAAACTGAAATGGTTTTAGTGACGAAATATTTTCGTCACTAAATACTGTTTTTAGTGAGGAAAACATTTAGCGACGAAACGTTTTCGTCGCTAAAAGTTTTTTTTTTTATTACCAAATTGGACTTTTAGTGACGAAATTTTTCGTCGCTAAAAGTCGCCAGGACTTTTAGTGACGGGGCTACAGCGACGAAACGAATTTCGTCACTAAAAGTCCAATTTCGTCACTAAAGGTTCTTAGTGACGAAAAACTGGATTTTTAGTGACGAAAATTTTCGTCACTAAAAATACATTTTGTTGTAGTGTTTATTACTCTTATCTCAGCATTTTTAGTTCTCACTTTATGTCCCACCGGTCATTTTTTATTTATTTTTTTCCTTTTATTAGTAGAAGGAAATTGAAAAAATTTCATATATTTGCGTGTTTTTTTTTTTCATAATATTAATATATTCAAGCTCTCTTTTTATTAGATTTCATATAATTTAAATTTCTTGATGACTACCCTAAAAAATTTTCTTAAAGCCGCCACTTCTTTTTACCATGGGTCATGATCTTGAATGATTAAGTACACAAAAACATTAGACTCAAACCAAGTCCTTACAATAATTACTAGTAGTTGTTATGTATTAACAAGAGTCATATAACTCGATTAACATCTTTTAATGTTTCCATCGAATACATATTCAAATTCTCTTTTTGTGTTTTCAAGGAATTTGTTTTCAAATTCTATCCAACCTTGGAATATAATGGGGAAAGAAAATCGTAGTACTAGTTATATTCTCAAATCCTTAATGCAAAACGTGGGAGGCTGACTGCTGGCATAAGGAAATACGACATGAGATTAGCACTTGGCAGATGGCATAGGCATGATGGTAAAAGGGATAGTTTATATTGTATTATATATGTTGCCCGCTAGTTCACGTAATTGTGACCGAAAAGTACTTAGATTCTAACTTATGATTGGCTTTTACCGTGATATATCTTATGAATTTTGCTAATATGTGCCCTAAGTGCACACAATATTTGATTATTTTTGGAAAAAAAAAATTTAGAAATTGAAAAAGTATTGACAGCTTTTTCAATTTCTTAAAAATGTTTTAAAAAAGAGATGACTTAATGTGTACCCTAAGAACTTTAGATTTATCAAAATTACTTCACCACATAAATAAATAAATATATATATGGGCAACCACATACTGGTTTGTAATGTTGCTAAAATGTACTCATTCTTGATAATGTTTTTTTTTTGCATATAATGTGGCGGCCAAATGTTTTGAGAGATTCGATTCTACACCAGTATTAGGAGTGGTCCAAGTGCACATGTCGGTTGGCCCAAAAGCCAATGACAACTTTATGGAGAATCCACCCCACAACCAAAAAAAAAAAAAAAAGTAATTAAATGAAAGAAAAAAAAGTAGACAAAGGCTTCATGAAGTGTATAGTGTAAATCCAAATCCATCTAAAAAGAAAGTTACTCTAACTTCCAAGTGCTTATACAAACCAAAAGGCATAAACATTTTTTTTTTTTATGAAACAAAAGGCATAAACTTATTTCGATCATTAAGGTTGTCTTAGATATATCACATATAGAATATGCCAAGAGTTTTGTAACTCGAATACATCCTATTATATATAGAATGAGTCAAGAGTTTTGTAATTCAAATAGTTAACACATGCAGATATTTTTAAAAAAGACATTCAGAGTTCAAATCCTCATTTTCTGACGTAATTATTATTATATTTTATTTAAAAAAGGATATATAGAGTGAAAATTTCAAAATTGTCACTAATAACTTCTAAAATATTTTAGATGATATTTATATAGATATATTTAGGTAAAGAGTGATTGTAGAGACTATCAATGCATTTGGTACGAGTGCTTTTTTAGGAGTATTTGAGTTATATTTCTCATTTTAGGGTGTTTAAATATTGAATTTGGAAAACTCCTCTTACAGTTTTCAGATTTCAAACAATATTGCTCATTACACTTTTGTAAATATTTTGAAAAACATGGGGCCCACTTGATTAGATAATGCATAAAGCTTCCTTCTTCAATTCCAACCAAGGGGTGCACTTATCAGCCTAAAACACACACACACACACACCCACACACCCACACATACCAAATACACAATTATATTTTTTCGCACATTGAAATATGTTATTTGAACACATAGTACCAAACACATTTTTTGCTTTATGAATACTGTAAACACATGTTTTCATAACACTTTTTAAAGCACAGTTTTCACTTCATTTAAATAACGATACTAAAAATCTCCAACCAAATAGGCCCTAATCCACTCATAGCAGTTGTTCATTTTAGGGTGTTTAAACACTAAATTTACACTCTGTTTGTTTCTGCATTAACGTTTTTTAGAAAATGATTCATTTTTTAGAGAGCATTTTCTGGAAACTGTCTCATTTTCTGTGTTTGGTAACAACCTTGAAAATGAACTTGATAATGTTTTATGGTGTTTGGTATTCACAGTTTTTATAACATTTCTTGTATAGTTTAAAACATGAATAATATGTGCATTGTGTAAAGCCACCTAATGTAATCAATATAAATAAATAATAATAAAAAAAACCAAGAATGAATTTGGTTTATAAACTAAAATTTTGACAACGGATGCAATCAAAATTAGCTATCCAATTTTCATGTTGTCATATACTCATCTTGCTTGTGTATATGAAATGTAACATACATAATATATATATATATATATATATTTATATATAAACCATACTTCTCATAATTCAAAATAACCATTATAACCTCAAGTTCCATTTTAAATAGTTCAAAATGCCACATAGGCCAAATAGTTTTATTGGCAAACTAATCCAGTACAAATACTTTGATGTGGCGTTTGGTACAGGGTAATGTTATAGGATTCCTGGGAATGTTTAAAGATTCTCATGTTTGGTTGCAAATCATGCTAGGGAATCAGATGCCAGGGGAATCCTTAAACCCCTCTCAGTAGGAATGTGGATTCCCTTTAAAACAGGTGGGAATCTAGATTCCCAAGCTTAAAGGAAATTGTATTTTTTATAAATTGACAATTTTAACCCTTTTTTTTAAATGACTTGATAGTTCACATTCAAATCTAAGGATAGAATGGGAAAAATAAATAATTTATTTAAGATTCTTAGGAATAAACCAAACATAGGAATAGCTACATTCTTAGGAATGTGATTCCTAGGAATCTGGATGCCAAGAGTAATGTAGATTCCCCCGTACCAAACGCCACCTGATAAATATACCAAAAATTGTTATAGGACTGTTGACCGATCTGTGAGAAGAAGAAAAAAAAAACTTATTAAAGAACATTGTTATAGAGGGGAGAAAAAATAGGGAGAAAAAAGAGAAGAGAGGCTAATAGAGAGAGAAATGTGTGGGAAGAGAAGAGGTCAGAGGGGGTGATAGTGAGAGTGTGAGAAGAGAGAAAAAATAAAGGGAGGAGAATAAGTGAGAGAGTTTATTGTAAGAAAGGCTGAATTAGCAAAAATATATATTTTTTCCTAGGTTAAAAGAAGATAATATTTATAGGAGCTATGTACTATGTGAGAAAGAGATTGTTTTCCAAAAAAAAAAAATTGGAAAACAACCTATAAAAAATAACCTTTATTTTTATATGAGTTTTCCGTTGACTAAAGATAGTTTTCCGTTAACCAAATTTTTTTTATGCTACAAAACATTGAAAAATGTGAAAAACTATCTTTGTAGAAGATTTTCCAGTGAAACAAACAGAACGTTAAAAAACTCCTCTTACCAGTTTTTAGTTTTCAAACAACGTTACTCAACACACATCAAATACATAATTATGTTTTTTCACTTTTAAAAATATATTTTTTGCATAATGAGTACTTTAAATAAATATTTTTACAACACTTTTTAAACCACAATTCTCATATCATTTTGAACGAACACTGTCAAACACTTCTACCAAACAGGCCATATGCATGGGTTTTGTGAGTACTTGAGCTAAAAATAGGGCAGGCCGATTACCATGAGTACTGTAGTAATGTTGATGCAAAAAAGAGCCTCTTATCTAAATTGAATCACCCAAAGCAAAACCCATTAAAGCCAGAAGAACAAGATTCATTATTCAACCACTGCAAATCAAACCAAATGGGGACTCTCACTCCCTTCCCAAACCCAATCACTCCTTCCCAAACTCGCATAGGTTGGATCGGCATAGGCGTAATGGGCGCTGCCATGGCCTCTCGCCTCCTCTCTGCCGGTTACTCACTCTCCTTCTACGCCCGCACCCCTTCCAAACCTTCATCCCTCTCTCTCCAATCCCAAGGCGCCGTTCTCGTCTCTTCCCCACGCGACCTCGCTCGTTCCTGCGATGTTATCTTCACCATGCTCGGACACCCACCAGATGTTCGACAAATTGTCCTCGACTCGGATGGCCTCCTCTCCGGCCTAAATCCAAACTCTGTCATTGTTGACACTACCAGCAGCCACCCTGCACTCGCGCGCGAAATTTTCTCCGCTGCACGCAAGATAGATTGCTGGGCTGTCGACGCCCCGGTTTCCGGGGGTGACATTGGTGCTAGAGATGGGAAATTGGCTATACTCGCTGGTGGTGATGGTGAAGTTGTGAAGTGGCTGACACCCTCGTTTGATATTTTAGGGAAGGTCACGTATATGGGTCAAGCGGGTTGCGGCCAGAGTTGTAAGATAGGGAATCAGATTCTTGTGGGGGCGAATTTGTTGGGGCTGAGTGAAGGGTTGGTGTTTGCAGAGAAGGCGGGTTTGGATGTTGGGCAGCTCTTTGAGGCGGTGAGGAGTGGGGCGGCGGGGTCGATGGTGATGGAGTTGTTTGGGGAGAGGATGATAGGGAGGGACTTTAGGCCAGGTGGGTTTGCAGAATATCATGTGAAGGATCTGGGGATGGGTGTGGATGTTGTGGAGCAAGATGATGATGAGAAGGTTGTGGTTTTACCTGGGGCAGCATTGTGTAAGCAGTTGTTTTCTGGGATGGTGGCTAATGGGGATGGGAAGCTTGGCACTCAGGGCTTGATCACTGTTATACAGAGACTCAATGGCAAGTGAGAGCTTAAACAATTTTCAATCTTTGCAATAATGTTTGGGGTTTATGCATGGTTTTTCATGAAAGTTAAGGCAATGTGTAGAGCATAAAGTATGTTATGCAATGGGCGTACAAGGCATAATTCTTTTATGTATGTGAGATCCATACAGCATGCGAGAATGACGTTTTATGTGTTCATTACATAAGGTATCGCCTCGAGTGAGATTGAGGTGGAATGGTGTGAAGTGGTATGAATTTGTTCTTGGTTCATTTTGCTTGGCTGGTTCTGTATTTGTACAAGATGTTTGGTGATTATAATTAGTGAATGTTGGTCTGCATTTTGTTCTGCTCTGCAATGGGTTTCTTAAGAGTTGTTTCTTTAGAGATGAAAATTAATGAAAGACGATTGTAAAAGACCTCAATACGTGTAATTTGGAAAATTAGCGGTTTTTTTTTTTCTTGTTATTAAAGTAAATCGGTTTGCAAGAGCAGAAAAATATGTACTAATGTTCTTTTGGGAAAATGTATAATAAATTTGACATCTTGATACACTAATTTTCCATAACGATAAATAGATTCAATGGTGAGTCTGCCGTGGGAAGAGCTGTTTCTTTCTTGCTTGATGGTTGGTATTCAGTTATAATCGTGAATTAATGAAAACATGCTTTCACAATTTTCATATACTGTAATATCATAACTGAAATTTAGCTGGAAGACTGCACTTAGTGCTGGCTGTAGCTAAGCATCAACTCAAATTTAATACCTTTCTCTGTATATGCCTTGTGAGTAATATTTTCATATCTCATGCTTTAGTAGAGTCTTGCACTTTCAAGTGAACATAAAGCTTCAAATAAAATGAATGGCAAACAAGAATTGGCCGTTTAATTAAGACAATTTCAATCAACATTCTAAATTGTACTAATTGAAAATAATATCATTAGTAAAATAATCATCCATGAGTATGTAATTATCACCATATTTCAGAAACAAGGATGCTGATTTCTGCATAAAATACATGGAAAATTAGTCTTCTAGGCACATTGCCTTACAAGCACGTTCCAACCCACAGAGTTCACTCTCATGTATAAACATTTTTCACTTGACATACTTGGTAAACCAATTTAACATGTCCAATTGGGCCTCTTCAGCACTCTTGACGGCTGACTCATCCTCAAGATTGTACCTCACTGACCATCCATGAGCCACACCAGGGAATATTTTCACAAAGCTATCAAACTGTAAGATATACATAATAGGAGGTTAAATAAAAGCAACTGAATTATTGTTAATTTTGACCTGCAAAGCAGAAAAATCACTCCATGTTTGTTGTTGGAAGAAGAAATAACATATTTCCAGGATTATTACCCAGGCTTCATTAAATGCTGTAAATATTCTATGATGGCAAATTTAATTCAACAAATGTTTTAAATTGGAACATAACATTCACATCTATAAAATTTAAAATCATGATGAGAGAATCAAGGAATGACCTTTTCTTAGGTCTTACCTCAGATTTTTCTGACAACTTCTTTCCAAACTCTTTCAATTGTTCAGGTGGGGAAGTATGGTCAATCTCAGCTCCCAATATAGCAATAGGAACCTTAACATCTGAAAAAAATGAACCTTAACATCTCAGACAACATGCAATCAGTAGCATTATTTAGCATGAGCTTGAAAAGTGGGAGACTAACCATCAATTTCATCTTCCGTGATCTTTCCAGGATGTAACACGACAGCAGCATGAATGTCAGAAGAACTTGCTAATTTCGCTACTACCTTCCCTGGTAAATATGAAGGGAAGCTAGATATTAGTAGCTGAAGCACTCTAGGTTTTCTATGCAAAAACTAATTTCAAATCATTCAAGCATGAAGTCATACAACAAATTTAAAATTGAAAGCAAATCACTTACCTCCCCAGCAAAAACCTGCAGCCCCAATGGCAGAAACTCCTCTACTCTTCAGAGCCGTAAGCACAGGTTTGGCATCTTCATATCCTTTATCCTAGAAGGAAAATGTATTCAAATTCAGCTCAAAGCAATCAGAAACGTTCTAGCCATACATAATAGATAATAAGCCATTTTATTTCAATCAACTAAGGCCCTGAACAAAACATGCATAAATGTTCAATTTGGACATCAAAGGCAAATCAATATGTGCCCTGTTTGATTTCTTGATTCTTGCACAATTTGTCATATGCCCATCCATAGATTGCAACTGAGAAGCAAGAAACTAACCGTGTTGTGAGTTTTTCGCCATGAGTCTCGATCAAATGTAGGGTCATTAAAATTAATAATAGGGTCCCCATAAAAAAAATCAGGAACTACCACCAAATATCCAGCTGACGCAACTTTGTCTGCAAGTTTCCTTCACAGCAAGACAGTGCATAATATTAATTTCATACTAGTGAACAACATTTACTTCCACCAATTCAAACTATAGAGGACAACTGGATATCATTTGGCTTGAGCTTAGATAGTTTATGGTTGAATACATCATTAGCATGTGAAAGACTACTAGGTGGTATAAGAAAAATCATTTATATGGTAAGAGAAGAAGAAAAGTATGTATCCTGTACTTAGTTTACTGTTTCAGACTTGTGACCTGGAAATTTTATATTTAGAATGCATATGCACAAGAAGAACAAATAACAATTAGGAACAGGTTTGCTTTACAAGCTCTTAAAATCAGTATGGGGAAACTACCAAAAAGAAAAAGAAAAAGAAAAAGAAAAAACCCTTATGATTTGCCTGTAAAACACGGAGACCCACTAAACTTTAAAATGTAACACATAACACCCCTGTAGTCGTGTTTTAGTTGGAACTGTTACATCTTCCATTACTATTGATGGTAAATAACACATGCCTCACACATGCATTTACACAATTCAAAACAAAGACTAAAAAGACATGAATATTTCCCACCTCTTTCTGACAGCTATGAACTATAATGGCTAAAATTGAGCCATTGAAGCCTTTATAACTGTTGGAAACTTTTCTCTGTTTTAACCTTCTAGGGTGTACAAGTGTCCATGTGAGGCAAACACTATCAACAATAACGAAAAATGTTATGGTTAAAAGAAAACCATGACCACAAGGTGGTTGTGTGTCACAATTCAAAGTTTGTTTTACAAGCAAACCACAATGGTTTGTTTTTATTTTTTATTTTTAAATAATTTTCCCTCATAGATATTTGGTACTTCATTTTTCTTATTCTTCTTTGAAATCAGAGACGTAAAGTTTATGAGCTTATCATTGTATTCACATTTCTTGTTTCACGATTCTCATAAAATCAATCAGTGAAATTCTCAATTCTCCACTCACACTTAGATCCGTTTTATGCACAGTAATAAAATAATACATTTCTTTTGCTAACTCACATTATTTGATTAGCTAAAATTTTCATTCCTCCAAAGGCTTTGAAATATATTTAAAATGATGTCAAAATATTATAGCCATGATAGGCCTGGTGTTGCTCCATATTAAGGGTTGCTTGTTTATCATCATCCTTTGAATGGCTTTTTAAAGGCAGAGAAAACAAATTGTAAAATAATGGCATTCATGAAGTTAACAACACGTTTAGTTATGTGAAAATTTTCAAATTACTAGTGTTGGGTCTTGTTTGGTCCAGACCCATAAGGGCTGATTCACTAATTCATGCCCCAAGCCATCAGGCATTTTATAAAACTAAGTGGCGGGAACTTCCAGCACACAAAGCAACAGACGCACACAAACACACAAACACATAGATAGTGAGATACACACAAGAGGCTAAGAGAACACCCAAGTGAAAGAGATAAGGGTTTGGGTGTGAGTTTTCTTTCCCCGTACCATGGCCATTAAAAACTATTGAAAGCAAGTGTTTGAAAGGTGTTTGGGGTCTCATTGTTGTGTAACCTCAAGTTGTGTGATAAAACTTGAGTAGAAAACCATTGTAACTTGTTGTCTATAATAATTTGTTCGGTGTGCAACCCAGGGATGTAGGCTTAGTGTAAACTAAGTAAATCTTGTGTGTGCATTGTGCATGCCTTCTATGTGTTTGATAATTTGTCTCTTATATTCAATATTGCATATATAGCCAGCTTAGCCTTGGTATCTGTCGTGGCTAATTTCCAATACCTCTGTGTTGGTAAATTTAGAATTTTTTTTTATAAGATAATTTTATTGAAAAGAGACTGCTTCATGCAAAATGACATAAATCAGCCTAAGAATTACAAACAAAAACAGAAAATTTAGACTTGCTTGACAATCT
This sequence comes from Quercus suber, assembly GCF_002906115.3. Lineage (NCBI taxonomy): Eukaryota > Viridiplantae > Streptophyta > Magnoliopsida > Fagales > Fagaceae > Quercus > Quercus suber. Next base: position 938,855 of record NW_027069624.1, on the reverse strand, counting down.
TGGTGGAGACTTTGCTCTCACCAAGAAGTGGCCAGTTTTTCCCAACAACTAGTACATGTATTGTGAAGAAATCCTTAATCCTAGAGAATGAAAGATTTATAAGCTCAACTAGCTATACTTTCAAAACCAATCTTATGTTTCTGTGCTTTTCCTTTAATTATCTAATTTACTAATGTTGTCACAAAATTCTATCCTCTTATTTTGAGTGACAGTTTTCTTCTAAAATGGAAGCAAGCACCAAAATATGTAACTAGTTGCCTCTATATACCGCAATTGAATTTGAACCATTTAGTAAGTTACAAAACACCTGATCCAGTAAAACAAAGAAATCATCGTACCTTAAATTGGGTGCTTCATACCCTGCAAAACATCACCAGATGATACAAAAATTAAATTGTAGCTCCAAGGAACATTATCAAATTACAAATTTATGTACTACATAAAAAAAAAAACAAATTCCACATTCACACACATATGTACATAAGTGAAAGTTGTGAAATTATAAATTGAATAACAACAAAATCATTCAAACCCAGATGGCAAAAAAGTGTTTTTTTTTCTCTCTAAATGCTTTATTATCAAAACCCACATCTCTAAACTTTTTGAATTATAGATTCAAGAATACAACATTTACATACATGTTATAGTGAAGAAGGAAACACAAGTAAGATGGGGTGGTACCAAAAACATCGGAAATGAGAAGGATGGCAAGCTTGGAATCTGGAGAGCCAGTGATATAGGTTTGAAGGCCTCCAAATTCTTGGACTGTTCCTGCTCCACAGGTTGAGCTCAGAGTTGGTGGGTTCTCAAAGCACTGAGAGCTTGACATCTTTACAATTTTGAGTGGCAGTGTTGAAGTGTGAAAGTCAGGACTGAGGAGAAAAGTGGAGGGAATCTCAGGTCTTATAGAGAAGACAGCGTCACTGCTTACGTACGTGTAAGGGTAAAAAATAGAAATGTTTGACAATTCTAGTACCAGGCTGTTTACCAGAACCATCTTCACGCGGTAGATTTTAGCTGAGGATATCTCACTTTTATATTATCCTATCATGTTTTATTAGTTATTTTCGTTCTATCATGTTAGAGTTGTGTCAAAATTATGGTACAAAGTAGTATAGTCTTAGGTTTTTTTTCATGTTTGACACGAAAACACAAGCAAAAATAATATTATTTTGGATTTAGTGTTTAGTGCAAATGAGATTGTGTCGAAGTGGATTGCAATTGATACACAATAACCATATTCATATAAATAATTTTTATTTTTATTTGACTTTAATTTTGAGTTTTAAATAATGAATTGAGTTATTGAAACTTAAAGGAGTTTTAATGGTTATATTGACAAATTCCTCATTTTCGACATTTTTTAGGTTGAAATGGATCTTGGTCGTATCAACTCTATACATGTTTATTAAAAATATTGAAATAAGTTTGTTTGCATCAACCCAACATGACCTATATGTTAAGTGCGTTAAATGGATCGTGTTTTTAAACTAGTGGTTGATGAATTTTGACATTACTAATAAATATGCCACATTAAGATTGATTCATGTAGTTAAATACTCATGTCTAGATACAAACACAATCCAATATCATGAAATGAGTGAAGGAAACCTAGGTCATCTCTCCAAAATAGCAATTCATTATTCCAGCCATAATATACTAATATTCCTTCTCTCTCAATCACATCATTATGTTACTTTTTGTTCTATTTTTGTTTTTGCTTTAATAGATAAAATAGACTTCATCTTATCTTATGACATTCATTCTATAATAATTGATTTATTCTTTGTTATTAGACTAAGATACTAATTGGTTTTTATTTTTTTATGTATAAAGGATTTGAACCTAAGAAGATACCTTGCTGATCGAAAATGAATCATTATTTTGAAGGTGTCATTTTTTAATCCATTTTATAATAATTGATTCATTCTTTGTCATTAGGCAAAGATACAAATTGGTTTTTGTATATAATAAAGGATTTGAACCTAGAAAGAGACATTACTGATTGAAAATGAATCATTATTTTGAAACCGCAATTTTTTTAATTTAATATTGTCCCATCAAATCATGAAAACACCTCAAGAAACCGGCTACTTGACTACTTCCCTACTCTTACACACACACAGATTTTTCAAATTTCTACTATCAAAAATTTTAAATATTAGCACGATGCACATAAATCAGGCTTATGCTGGCTGTAGCAGGAGGTTATGCTACCATGAATTAAACCTCAGACAAGAGTGTGAACGGTCCAAATTAACAATCCTCTAAGTATTAACTCAAATTCAATAGTAGCTTGTACTCAACTAATAAAGTCTCTGATAGTTGAATAAGAGATTTAGGATTCAATCCTCACTGTGTATTTTTCACAATTTTCTCTTGATTTCTATATTTTTCTCTTCTCTTTTGCTTGCTCTCACTCATGCAGTTCTTCAAGACTGCAATGTCCTCAGTCTCATTCTCTGGGACTTCTCCTCTTACTCACTGGCCGAATGGCCTCTCATTTTATTTCTTCATCTTTTCCTTGTTTTCTTCCTTTCATACTCTTGACATGAATTCACAATAAATGCAACCCACTTCCCTTGACTTTGCTTCAGCCAATTTCATTTTTCTTTGACTCTCCCTTAGGCCGAATAGCCTTCATGCATCAACCCTTTCTTTTCTCTTTTTCTCCTCAACGTGTCCAACACGCCTAAGCCAACCAACCCAATAATCATGCTGACTTTTGTACATGACGAAGAAAAGTTAAGAGACGTGAAAGAAGCTCATTTTTTTTAATAAGAAACTTGTAACTTTTATAAAACGAAGATAACATTGCTACATCATGCAGGCTCAATCATAATAGGTGTTTCCTCTATCCAAGCTCATTAAATGAGCATGTCACCCAACAATATTGTGATTCTTCGTATGACATATTTATTGAGAAACTCTAATCTCATGTAGAATCACCATTAAAGCAGATTTTTTGCCTGTAAATGTCCGGTTAGATAGGGAATAATAAATAATATTATAAAGTCTCATACTTTAACAGAAGAAATCCTGCTCAAGTGAAGATATAGCCAAATGGCCAAAGAAAGAATTGACCTCTTAATTCAGACAATTTTAATTAATATTCTAAATGGTGCTAGTACAAAATAATATCATAAGTAAAATAATCAGCCATTAGTAATTATTACCAAATTTCTGAAACAAGGGTGCTAATCTCTTTTTTCGATAATTCAATTATTCCAACAAGTGAAAGACACAGATTCAAATCTTGGTTCTTTTCACTAGAAAGACCAAACAATACTACTAAAGTACAAGCTTTTAGGTGAAACAAAGACTCTAATGTCTGCATACAATACATAGATAATTACCCGTCTTCTAGCCACATTACCTTACGTTATTCCAACCCTCACATTTCTCTTTCATGTATAAACAATTTTTCACTTGACATACTTGGTAAACCAGTTTAACATGTCCAAATGGGCCTCTTCAGCACTCTTGACGGCTGACTCATCCTCAACATTGTACCTTACTGTCCATCCATGAGCCACACCAGGATATATCTTCACAAAGCTATCGAACTGAAAGATATACATAGTAGGAGGTTAAAAAAAAAAGCTGAATTATTGTTAATTTTGATATGCAAAGCAGAAAAATCACTCTTCTTTGTAGGAAGAAGAAAATTATAACTTTTATCCAGAAGATTTACTATGCTGGAAGAGATTATGCTCTCTTATCAAGAGAAGTGTTTCTGACCATGAATTTCTAGTCATGAAAGAAATTCCAGTATTTTTACCCAGGCTTCATTAAATGCTGGAAACATACTATGATGGAAAATTACTTCCAAAAAAAAAAAAGACTTAAATTGGAACAAAACATTTACATTTATAAAATTCAAAATCATGAATAGAGAATCAATGAATGACTTTTTCTTAGGACATACCTCAGATTTTTCTGACAACTTCTTTCCAAACTGTTTCAATCGTTCAGGTGGGGAAGAATGGTCAATCTCAGCTCCCAATATTGAAATAGGAATCTTAACATCTGACACAATGAATATGAACAACTGAGACAACATGCTACCTGTAACAAATATTTAGCATAAGCTACAAAAATGGAAGGCTTACTATTGATTTCATCTTCTGTGATCCGTCCAGGATGCAACAAGACCGCAGCCTGAAGGTCAGTAGAACTTGCTAATTTGACCAATACCATTGCTGAAACACATGCACACAAGCTAGATTTTAGCAACTGAAGCACTCCAGGTTTACTATGCCAAGAAATTTTCAAAAAATTCAAGAATTGAGTTCCTCATCAAAGTTGAAATTGAAATCAAATCACTTACCACCCCAACAAAAACCTGCTGACCCTATGGCAGAGAATCCTTTACTCTTCAAAGCTTCAATCACAGGTTTGGCATCTTCAAATCCTTTTTCCTAGAGAGGAATATTTATTCAAATTAAGCTCAAAGCAGTCAGAATTAGGTCAGTTCAAGTCATACATTACAGATAAAAAGCATTCAATTTCAACTTTGGCTTTTAAAAAAAAATGCATAGATGTGTAATAGTATGTCAATTAGGACATCAAACACAATTTGATATGTGCCTTGCTTATTTTCTTGATTCTTGCACAATTTTTCATATGCCCACCCTGAAGATCGCAACTGAGAAACAAGAAACTAACCGTGTTGTGAGCTTTCATCCAAGTGTCTAGATCAAATTTAGGGTCACTAAGATCAGTGACAGGGTCACCATGGAAAAAATCAGGAACTACCACAAAGAAGCCAGCTGCTGCAACCTTGTCAGCTAGTTTCCTTCATAGAGAAGCGATGCATATTATTAATATCATATAGCTAGGAATAACTGATATTTGAATGCACTTACATCTAGTTTATCTAGAACATAAAAGTAAATTTGGCTGGTGAATAACAAAATTGATGGAACATAAAAAGCTCTAAGACATGGTTGATGATAGTTTGGATTTATGCGCTTAGTAAAAGTTAAAATATGATAAATCATAGTATCTGAAAAAACATTTGCTTCCACTAGTTTGAACTATTGAGGACTGGATATTATTTGGCTCAAGTTTAGATAATTTGTTGAAAATATATATCATTAACATTTGAAGGACTAAAAGGCAGCCTAAGAAAAATCAAATAAAAGGTGAGGACAGAAGAAAATAAAGAAGAAGACAACATTATATACCCTGGACTAAGTATAGCGTTTCGGACTTGTGATCAGAACACTTCATAGTTAGGATGAACTTATGAAAACACTGCATTTAGGATGCATAGACAATCAACAATTAGAAATAAGTTCACTTTACAAGCCCTTAAAATCTATAACATGGAAAATGCAGAAAACCCACTTGCAGTTTGCCTGTAAAACACAAAGACCTCATGAACTTTTATGTTAAACGCATAAATCCATGTAATTGTGCTTTAGTGATAATCGTGACTTTTTCCATTACTATTGGTGGTAAATAGTGTCTGTACCTCACGAGGGCATTTACACGCTCTGAAATGAAGGGCAAAGAAGGAGAGTCATTTTTGTTACTATCTCCAGCCTCTTTCCAAAGGCTATAATTTCCACGGAATTCAAAGAACTTTAGGTCCCTTTGGCCCTTGGATTGCTTGGTTGTGTTCTATTAGCTAACTAAACATGCCTAAATTTAGGCCAATTACATGTAAATGGCCCAAATTTGGCCTTTATAGCTGTTGGAAAGAGGCATGAAATATTCTTGTCTCCTGTCCCCTATTTCATATACATACATAGGGTCATCAAATAGCCCACAGCCCACAGCCCGACCCAGAAACCCGTCGGCCCACCGGGCTAATGGGTGGCCCGGCCCGTTGTTATTGAGACTCATGGGTAGCCCACTAGCCCAGTGGGTCAGGCTGTAAGCTAGTTTTTATGCCCATGGGTACCCAGTGAGCTAGCCCAGTAGCTGAACCCGTTGCCCAGCCCGTTGGCCTAACCTGTTGGCCCAGCCCAATAACTCATAATTCATAACAAAAATATATAGGAAATGTATGAAGGATGAAGGATTGATCTTGAGATATTATAGAGGAAATTCTTAAGAAAACTTCCTCAACCACTAAGATACTCAAAGTAATTGTACTAAACTTAGTTTACTAAATATATATATTTTTCTAGTAGTCTAGCAAATTTGAATTAATCATTTGACATTTTTTTGTATTAAAGATAAAAATAAAAAAAATATTTAAAGCCTTAATAAACAAAAAATTAAATAGGTTTCCATCAACAAAACAAAAAATTAAATAGATTTGACTGTAAAAAAATTTGTAATTAAGTATTAAATTCTTTAATTCTTTCCTTTAAAAAAATAGATTGATTATTCCCTTACAAAAAATTGATTATTTTCTGATAAAAATAATAAAATAATATGCTAACACAAGCCCATGGGTAACCCATTAGGCCCAACCCGATAGTCCAGCTCGCTAAAGACAAAATAGGCATTGCCCATGAGCAGGGTCATGAGCTGAGGTTTTCTTTTTCGGCCCAGCCCGACCCAACCCATTAATTAGTTAATAGCCCATTATACCCAGCCCATTGTGCCCATGGGCCAAGTAAAAATAAGTCGGGCCGGCCTGACCCGGCCCATTGACGACCCTAGTGCCCATGAAAGGCACATGTACTATTTACCTTTTTTTTTTTTTTTTTTTTAACTGAAAAAGGTAGAACTATTTAACTTTAATGATAATGATAAATTGAAACAGTTATACCTAAAACATGACTTCAAGGATGTAATGGGTCACATGTCAAAATTCAGTGATCATGTCTTACGGGCAAACCCCATGAATCTTTTTATGGATACTTGCTATTTCATTTTCCTTCTTGGAAAGTTTGAAAGTTTATAAGCTAACCATTGCATTCACTTTCCTTGATGTCATCATTCTCGTAATATTCATCAGCCACATTCTTCACTCAAACTAAAAATTTCAATCCTTCCACGAGCTTCATGTTTCCCACATTCTTGGACTTGATATCACTTATTTTTTCTTTTTTCTTTTTTTTTTTTTCTTTTTTTCTTTTTATTTTTTCCAAATTCATTAACAATGATGTTAAGGATTGCATATTTATTATCATTGTCCTACGTGACTGCATCACATCCTTTAAAAGACTTTCTTAGGCAGGTGAACAAAATTGTTGGATAATGATCTTTGTGAAGTTAACAATACATGTATTGGCAGAAATCAAGGAATCTAGGCCGGTCACAATTACTCAGTGTTACCAAATCTGGTCCTAATAAACCACCATTAGTTGGAGCCTCCTAAGGAAGCAATTCCAAAATAATCTCTAAGCAATTACTCAAATGATACCAAAGTTGGTCCTAGTCAACCACCTTTACTATTGGAAAATTCTAAGGAAGCAATCACATAATACTTTCTAAGAATCACTATTTGTACAATCGATTTTGAATTTAAATTCTTTTTTTATGGAGAATATGTTGTATTATAAAAGGAGATGTAGCCTTACTATACTAGCCGAATGAACAAGATACAGTTTCTACTTTCTACTCTCCAAATATTCTCTCTAATGTTTGATTTCTTTGAACATGTACTAGTTTTGTGAAAATTAAGAAGAGAAAACTCTCCATTCTTCCTTAATCCAATAGAAGGCAAGATTTTATCTCGGAGAATTAATCACTCTTTATAAATTTGGTTTTGAAATTTGAAATTCTTTTTGTATAGAGATTATGTTGATTTATAAAAGGAGAGGTAACCTTACTATACTAGCTTTCTAATCTCCAAATATTCTCTCTACTGTTTGATTTCTTTCTACATGTACTAGTTTTGTGAAAATTAAGAAAAGAAGGATCATAGCTGCACAAATAGCGGATTTCCTTCAAAATCCTTAATCCTAGAGAAGGCAAGATTTATCTCTAAGAGAACCAAGGGAAAAAAAATAGCAGCTCAGCTAGCCGTCCTTTAAAAATCATTTCTATCACCGATGTTGTTTTCCTTTTGCTTTAATGATCCAATATGTAACTATTGAATGTTGTCACATAACTCTATCCTCTTAGTTTGAGTGACAGTTTTCTTTTATATGTAACTAGTTGCCTCTATATAGCGCAATTGAAATATTTGATCCAGTAAAAGAAATCATCATACCTGAAATTTGGTGCTTCATAACCTGAAAAACACCACAAGATGATACATAAAAAGAAATGAATTATAGCTCCAAGGAACATAATCAAATTTATGTCTAATAAAGATAGATCATATTCCTTATTTGTAATTATATACTTTATCTCCAAGAAAACTGAAGAACCACCCCACCCCCCGCCCCCCAGACACACACAGTCACACACATATACACAACAACGACAAAAGGCAAGCCTTATGTCTCAAATTTTGTTGGAGATGACTATTGATTATCAACCACTAATCATGGTCAATCACATATTCTTTCCTATCATGTTATTCTATTCAAAGTCACATTATTTATTACTTCATTAACAACGATATCATTCAAACCCAGGTGGTCAATTTTTTCATTTTAGAAATGTTTATTAGGAATTAAAATCGCTTTGCAAGGAAAGCTTTCACAAAACTAATCAAAACCCAGGTCCAAAACTTTTGAATTAGAGATTCAAGAATGCAAACATGTACATAAACATCATGTATATGAAACACATAAAGAAACAAAGGAACCCAAGTAAGAGAAAAGAAGATAGGTACCAAAACCATCGGAAAGAAGAAGGATGGCAAGCTTAGAATGAGGAGAGCCAGTGACATAAGTTTGAAGGCCTCCAAACTCTTGGACTGTCCCTGCTCCACAGGTTGAGCTCAAGGTTGGTGCGTTCTCAAAGCACTGAGAGCTCGACATTTTGGTTACAACTGTGATCAGTGGCTGAGTCTGAGCTGCAGTATCAAAAGTGTTGAAGATTTGGAAGGAAAAGTGGAGGGAAGAGAAGAAGACATGAATGGAGTAAACGTCACTGCTTACGTCAAAGGAGGCTTTGTCTGTCTCATCCCTCCAAAAATAACAATTTGTTATTCATGCTTATCAAAAACAAACAAACTATTTATTATTCCAGGTGTAATATACTACTAACAGAGACAGAACTAGTAAGGGCCAGAGGCGCCATTGCGCCCCCCAAAATTTTTTAAAAAAAAAATAGTAATAGTATACACATTTAATGAAGGGAAAACGTCCTATGCGTAAAACCTATACACATGTATAATATTAAGTTCCCACTAAAATCCAACTCCAAACAGACTGAAAACAGAGGCTGAAAAACAGAGAACGAGAAAAGAACTCAGACAAGCTCACCGCCACAGCGATCCCTCTTCCATCTTTGCTTGCCCAATCCTCCACCACACCACACACCGGAGCTCACCGCCACAGAGTTCGCCGGAGCTGTGCTTGAGAACGAATTAAGAAAACCCATCTTACATCTTGGCTTGCCCAAACCTCCACCACACCACACACCGAAGCTCACCGCCACAGAGGTCTCCGGAGCTGTGCGTGGAGCTTGGAAACATACCGGAGCCGCTGTGAGCCACGATCCTAAGGTTTGTTTTTCATGATTTTACCTTTTTCCCAATTTGGATTTCGAATTATTGATGGGTTTTTCTGTTTTCTGGGTTTATGGGTTCAGTACAGTTGTGTTTGGGATTTTGGGTTTTGGAATTGGAGTTTAAAGGTTCTGGGTATTGCTAGTTTTGTGCTAATATTGCTCATTACTAATAGCTTGAGGTTTTGTGCTAATTTTGTGCTAGTTTTGGGTTTTGTGCTAATATTATTAGTCTTTGAATTGTTATTGCTGGGTGTGATTTTGAGAAGAGAAAACATTATTGATGGGTTTTTCTGGGTTTATGGGTTTATCAAACCTGTGGATGTTTGAGGAGGCCAGGGAATATTGGGGATGTTCCTGTGTATGTTCCTGGTTTTCGGATTCCTAAACCTGTTGATTTCTCCCACTCATTGGGTTATCACTTGTCCAAGAATTTAGTGAAGCGCCTATCTGCTCTGAGAACTCGTATCGTTATAGAAAAAACTTGATATTGCTTTACTAATTGTGAGACCTCAGTTATTGAAACATTGGATAATTTTGTTGTTTGTAGGAGGTTCAACCTTAGCTGATCTTCAGCAGGCTCTGGTAGATTACTTGCCTGTTCTTTTAGGACTAGTTAAAGATGGTAAAGTGTGTATTAGTGCCACTATGATTTGAATGTTTTAACTGTTTTGGATAATTCGTAATAGTGGCACTTATCTGTTATTTGCAGGAAACCATCTACAATACAAGGTACAATTTGTATGGGTAAATCAGGAGGATGATGCGGAGGTGGGAGTATAGGACTAATCTATCAAGTTTCAATTTTCTGTTCTGCCTTTCATTTCTAGTTGTCATTACATCCCCATACATTTAGTGGAATTGATATTTTTATATGGATCAATACTTTTGCAGGAAACCGGCATGTCTAATGCTTGGTAAGAGGTGTTGTCAGTTTTGCACTTGATGGCAATGCTATCATTATCACGGGCCAACTTATTACTTCTCCCAAGAACATCTTCCAACGGTAACCAGCCAAAGGTATGAGAAGGTAGTTTTACTGCAAAACTTTATGCTTGAGTTATTGTGACCTCTAATTTTGTTATTTATTTGTAAAATTTACATTGGCTATCATGTATAAACTTATAATAGAGAAACATCTGGTTCCAAATTTATAATAGAATTATTTTGGGACATTTTTTTTATATATAAATAAAGTTTTCTCTTTGTTCAACATTTCCGAAGAGTAATATCAAAATTTTGAACGTATTTTTATTCTTAATAGTCTTCAATGGTTTAGGGAAATTTTGTTTCATCTGGTAAGAAAATACTATACCAATTAAATTTCTCCTTATGTGATGGTTGGTCTTTCAAGCTTGGAGGCTGCTTATTCATTTTAATTTGTTTCTCTTCCTTGCCATAGATTTGTGGTAACTATAGTTGGTGTTAAGGGTCCCTCTGTTATTTTTTTCCTTTAATTTTTATTTTTGTTTACCGAACCCTTGGATCTCATTTTGTTTCAATTTTGATTTGTCTGATGACTAAGTTTTATTGTTAAGTATGAAGCTTGCTGATTTTGCTTGGGTTTTAAAATTGGGATATTGGCTATGGCCAAATATGCAGTGATTGAACTGAAAGTGACCTGCTTGTAGTTGGTGTGTGTATAGGTCTCTTGGCTTTGGCATTAACCGAGAGTAAGTTCCAAATTTCAGAACATTGGCTGATTTGAATGCCTAATGTGAGTTTGGTAATCATCCGGATCATAGTTGCAACTTGAATGAGCTTTCATATGTAATTGTTTCTTATTAGGATACCCCTTTGCTTATATGGACAATAACGATAGAGATAAGTAACCACACATTTAATGGCTTTGAGTTATCAATTCTTGAGCTAAAATATTTATTTTTGTTGTAATTTTATTAGTATTCTACTAGATTTTGTGTTGTCTTTGTATCCCTTCCTTTGTAGAGTTTGTTAATAATTTGAATTTTAGCCTCTAATTATTTAGAGGGAGTCTATATATGTTGCCTTTATATAGATTTTCTTGTTACTAATACAGTTAGTATCACTTGTCAAATAATAAGTTTACTAATATAGTTTGCTGCTAACTTGAGTTTGTATGATCTCATGCTTGAAGGTGACTACTGATCTATTCCTAGCTCTACAAAATCCAGAAAAATGTTTTTGCCCCTTTTGGATCATTGGTTGAAGACTTCCAGTGGAGAGCATCACACTTCAAAAAAGTTTTTAGTTTTACAAATTCTTTCTGTAATCAAGCAGCTCATGTAATAGCAAAGGAAGCTCTCAAGAGAAATTCTAATGGAATTTGGGTGGAGGAATGCCCCCTTTCCTTCTTAATTCTGTATAAATAGACAAATATATGGTAGACTAGGGAGATATTGTATATGCTCTAGAACATGTCTTGTATGCTAGAGATTTGATATTGTTTCAAAAGCCTTTCAATCGGAGGTGTCTTATATTGTACCGAGCAAGTTTGCTCCTAGTGTATAGTTTGCATTGTTTTGAAATTTTTTTTTGTAATCTTTGACGTAGGTTGTGGACAAATGCTCTAATGATTATTTATATATCAATTGGTTTGGTAATGGTGTATTAGTGTTTTGAGTATTCTTTGTAGATTTGAATATATGGAATTAGGATACATTTCAGGTTCATAGCTTGTTTTGAAGCAAAAGATCATAAAAAGAAAAATCTCAATGCAAATCATGAATGGAAACAACAGAAGTTTTTTTTTTTTTTTTTTGGAGATATGACTGAAATTCATTCATCAGCAAAGAAACAGTACATAACCAATCAAGACAACAAATTCAGAAGCAAGAAAAAACAAAAGGACTAGCACCAATCTAGACCACAACTAGACTTAATTACAAAGAGACCTTAGAGCTTACAAAAAGTTACTACCAAAAATCTCACTTGTTAAATTCATAGACAGGTCATGAATTTTGAAATAATACAAGCCAACTAATACTTCTGTACCATACAAACTAAAATTTGACATAATAACAACTCAATTTAGAATAAAAATTTAAATAAAACCTGTCACAATTTAATTTATAATAAAACCTATTATGATTTAGAATACAAAAAGAGAATTATAAAATTACAAAGACATTTGAAATAAAACCTGTCACAATTTAATTTATAATAAAACCTATTATGATTTAGAATACAAAAAGAGAATTATAAAATTACAAAGACATCTGAAATAAAACCTGTCACAATTAATTTTTTTTTTTTTTAGAAAAGTTTATAACTGAGAATACATTCACCTAAAATAAAACCTGTCACAATTCAATTCATAAAAGATCACGTGATTGACCATAAATCTTGAAATAAAATTTGTCACAATTCTTTTGAGAAATTTCTTATTGAGAATACATTCATCTAGAATAAAACTTGTCATAGTTCAATATTAAAAAAAAAAAGACCCTACGTTGGGAATACAAAAAAGAAGATAGCTCTATGTCTATCCACCATAATTTAAACATTATATAACCAAAAAATATTTGCTTCTCAATCCATTTTCTTGGACATAAAACTTGTTTATACATCAACTTTCTTGGAATTGTTGTAATGGATTCCAGCTGTGTCCCAGAGGCTAAAGTTGACAGCGAAGAATTCAATAACCACAGTAAGTAAACTTGTCGGGAAGGCATCTGTAAGAAGAAAAATTGAAAGAAATACAAAATCCAAGGAAAAAGAAAAAAGGAAACAATTCAGTCAAGGTTTAAAAAAACAAAAAAAGGAAACACAAATTGAAAAATTGAAAGAAATATATATAGGAAACAATTCAGCAATCCTATCATACAATAAGTAACATTCTTCTGAATCTTCTAAAACTGGGTTAGGTAACTACCAACCTAAAAAAAAAAAAAAAAGGAAACAATTCAATCAAGGTTTTCTTAAAAAAAAAAAAAAAGGAAACACAAATTGAAAAATTGAAAAAAATATATATAGGAAACAAAGCAATCCTATCGTACAATAAGTAACATTCTTTTGAATCTTCTAAAACTGGGTTAGGTAACTACCAACCCAAAAAAAAAAAAACATATTCAATTTAGTTAAGCAAAATTGTGCATAATTAATGTTAAATGACAGTCATCTCCTACACCTTATGCCATGGACTTGAGCATTAAGCTGTCATAGCAAAGCCATGCACAACAAACAAGACTAAATAAAGATATAATGATTTGCATAAAAAAATAATCAAACAGGACAGCATAAAGATATTTGAGCAAACATACACATGGTATTCATTAGCAAATAATAGAAACTATGGTCAAAATTTTCCCTGGCAGATAATACTCTCTTAGGTATCAAATCAGCTATTACACTTCATTTTTATCAATGTTCTGCATTTGCAGAACATTTTTTTTAGTGGACAGTCTGAAATATGAGTACATTAACAGGCTATGAATTTGGTTGCCAACATTCATATAAAAGTTCCCATTAATAAAACACTATAATTTCCATTCATTGGGAAGTGAAGAGATGGAGAGAGCATGCCTTTGCCATGACAGATACAAAAGCATTTAAAAGAAGATTAGTTGTTACAATTGTGATGGCATTTGAGTACCCCCAACCAAGCATATAAGCTTTATTCATATTATCTTCTAAATTCACAATCCAACTGACTCTTCCTTATCAACATATGTCCTCTAAAGTTATCAATATGGAGTTTCAATTCTAACCCCTCACCACACACATACAGAGACCTTAAACCAGTTTAAGGAATTCATAGAAAGAATAAGATGTGTTAACATATTAGAAAGTTTTTTTTTATCTTAAAAAAAAAAAAAAAAAAAAGAAGAAGAAGAAAGAAAGAAAAGAAAATACAAATGTAACAGAAGGCTAAAACCTAATTTCTTGCACTATCTCTTTCCTCTTTAAATGGGACATGCCAAGAAACTGATTAGATGACAAAGATTGTAACATGCATCACTTCCATTCATACAAGATTTTCCCCAACTAGTTCTCAAAATTTCCTTGAATGTATCCCAATTCTTCATAAATCCAACAAGCAATAATTAATAGACACAACATATATAGTCAATACAATTTCTGAACCAATAAGATGACCACTAGCTGAAATGTTGCAACATTTGGACCAGAGTCTTGGGTAAGGTATCTAAATTGACACAATAATTCTTGACAGGTCCAGGACCAATTGAAAACTGAAGAAATAAAAAAGCTAACTCTGGAGAGGATTACCTGTACATCTCCAGCAGAAAATAAACCTTCAACTGAAGTTTTTGCAGTACCCTCTACGTACAGCAATCAAAAAGCAATCAGAAAAAAGAACCTTTAAACTCCAATCAAAAAGCACAAAATTAGCACAAAACCTCAAGCTATTAGTAATGAGCAATATTAGCACAAAACTAACAACACCCAGAACCTTTAAACTCCAATTCCAAAACACAACTGTACTGAACCCATAAACCTAGAAAACAGAAAAACCCATCAATAATTCGAAATCCAAATTGGGGAAAAGGTAAAATCGTGAAAAACAAACCTTAGGATCGTGGCTCACGGCGGCTCCGGTATGTTTCCAAGCTCCACGCACAGCTCCGGCGACCTCTATGGCGGTGAGCTTCGGTGTGTGGTGTGATGGAGGTTTGGGCAAGCCAAGATGGAAGATGGGTTTTCTTAATTCGTTCTCAAGCACAGCTCCGGCGAACTCTGTGGCGGTGAGCTCCGGTGTGTGGTGTGGTGGAGGATTGGGCAAGCAAAGATGGAAGAGGGAGGGCTGTGGCGGTGAGCTTTTGTCTGAGTTCTTTCTTCGTTCTCTGTTTTTCAGCCTCTGTTTTCAGTCTGTTTGGAGTAGGATTTTAGCGGGAACTTAATATTATACACGTGTTAGGATTTTATTGGCTGGCGTAAAACACAGGTTTTACGCCACAGCCTGATAGAACATTTTCTCTTTAATGAATAGTTTAACAGTTAAGCCCAAAATAATTATTTTTTGCCCCCCCTCCTCCCAATAAGTTACAAATTGGCCCATAAAAATGATAAAACTCGAGTGACAAACAACAATATTACAACATCTGTGTTACCGTGTTGTCTGTTTCTTACTTTGTCTTCTTAGATCCAAGCTATTTTTTTATGAGTATTACGATTGACTATTTGAATTTTCGTAAAAAAGATATGACTATTTTTGCTGAATAGAAAAGAAAAGAAAAAACGCAAAAGAAGAAGAAGAAAAATAAATGAATATAAATTACAAACCAAGTTAATGTACCTGTAGTGAGTGAGAGTAGGGTGTGTGGGTGGCCATTAATCAGTGTGTGGGATGGGATGGCTGGTGTGTTTGGTTATTAATTTTTAACTTAAAATATTTAATTTCTTTTAACTTACTACTTACTAGTTGGTTGTTTATTAGTAAATTAGTTTAAATTTATGTGGGGTATTATAAAATTGAATAGCTGTGTTAATAAATTGGTGCTAATGTGTAGTGTACAGTCATTAGTATTATAAATTTTATTATATAAATTTTATAAATTCATGTATCATTAATTTGAAGAAAATTAGGATTGAAAGGGAGATTGTTGCAAAGTTTAGTACAAAATCAACTATAGATGATTTTTGTTATTTAAAAGAATGTTGAATTCTATTTTCAAATTATTAATTTAAAATGTATTAATAAATGGTTATTTTGTTTCTCCTCTCTTTTGTTGACATTTTCTTAACATTAAATATATGCTAATTTGTATTTTAAAGAATTTTTTTATTGAGTGTTTTGGCCCCCCTAAATTTTGATCCTAGTTCTGTTCCTGACTACTAATATATTCATTCTCTACCGATCAAACCTTTTTTTAACCCACTATATATCAAAGCTACATAGACACTACAAATTTGATACCTGCTAATATGTCAGGTTGGTAGTGTGAGGTTAAAAAATGAATTCAATGGTGAGTCTATATAGGAATCGATAAAATTTTGCCATGTGAAAAAATTTGTCATTTTTTTTTTTCTTTGTTGTGTATCTTACTCTAAATCAAACTTGAAAATAAGGAATTAACCGGGACTAATATAGGTGACAAGTTGATATTGCCAATATTATTGAGAATCTTAAGATATATATATATATATATATATAAAGAATCTTGAGTTTTGCTGGTCCATAGACAAATTAATAATATTTCTTAAGGTAGTTAACTCCCTTAACACGAAGCAACACCTGATTCTTGAGATTACAGTGGGCCAATTTATATTTTTAGTTAATTTGAATATGTGCAATTTAGCCATGCTAGGAGACAGAGTAACAGCGCCACCCATAATATTACTAAATATGTGAGACATGTTAGTAAGTTTTTAGTGTGAATAGAAGATGTTTCTTCACACTTTTCTACTGTAATTCAAGTTAAATCGACTATTCCTTAAATAAAATTTAAGTGTTCTTTCTCAAAAAAAAAAAACTTAATCCTTGAGATGGAATGAAAATATATATATATATATATTAAAATTACATCAGTTTCTTTTTTTTATTTATTTATTTATAATAGTATGCTAGTTAAAAAAACTTAATCCTTGAGATGGAATGAAAATATATATATATATATATTAAAATTACATCAGTTTCTTTTTTTTATTTATTTATTTATAATAGTATGCTAGTCAATAACTCTTTATATATTGACTGTATACTATGAAAAACTATTAGATTGTTTGTATTTCAAGATACTAAGATATTACAAATTATCTCATCTATAAATATATTTGAATTTTTTTGTTTTCTTAAAATTTATACATAAAATATGAGTTTATGGACTAACTAGTAAATAGCATCTTATTAAAACCAGTTTTAGGGTGCATATTTCATTAAAAAAAAAAAATAGTGTGTATATTAAAAAAGTGAGAACTTAATTAAGATTAACAATGAAAATTTTAAAATATTGATTAAATAAAAAGTTATTAACAAAAATTTATACGGTAGCATTGAATGTAATCAAAAGAAACACAATTACCACAATAACTTCTATTTTAAGAATTTCCTAGAAAAGAAACTTCTATTTTAAGAAAGCATTAACTTTAAGGAAAAAAAAAATAGAGGTATTCTTCCACAAGTAAAAGTATGGAGTCACATATATCTCAGGTGATTAGTTTTTTATTATATTATTAAATGAAATTTATTCATTAATAACAATGAAATATTAGAATGAATATTATTATTTTATTTAAAAAAAATCTCACTTCCCTAGGATGCTTTAGTCGGTTTATTACTAAATTTACATTTGACGTAAATAACGTGATCAGGAGATTAGCCTGGGACTTGGGAGGGTGTGAGACTATGATATAAATTAATAGCTTAAAGACATAGTTGATCCCTAAAGTTTAGCTAATAAAGAATGCTAGACTACAAGTAAAGATAAAATGATCACTTTTTAACTTATAAATGTTGTGGTTAAACTAAAAATTAACATATCGTCGTTTTATAAGAATTAAAATTGTTTTAATTTAAAAAAAAAAAAATTTAAGTGATGAATAAAAATGATCAACTTAAAATTTTAAAAACTAAAATTACTCGTGAACTAATTTAAGAACCACTCATGTATTTTAACATTTCTTCATTCTATTAAAAGATGGCAAATGACCATAATGTATTAAATTTTGTATTGTATAGACTGTACTGAAAGTTGAAGAGTTAAATTACCGCGCATTGATCACGCTACCCGTTAACATTGCAATCATGACAAGACCACCCACTTCTCTTCACTTGTAACTTTTCATTGTTGCTATCTTGAAAGGATTGAGATCTAAGTATTTTACTTGATGCAATAGTTCTCAACAATTAAGATTGAAAGTTTTAAAAAACAATTTTTACTCTCAACTATTGAATAAAAAAGTGAAAAAGTTAAAGATAAAGGTAAAGATAGTAAAATTGTATAAGTTGTTTGCGAGTGGGGGAGAGGGTAGGGTATTGCACCCGATCCTAATTCGTCCTAAAAATGTATGGTACAATTCTTACCTTTATTATATTTTATCATATGATTAAGTTGATTATTGTACTGCATTTTTTAATTTGAGAATCTAAAATATAATGTTTTTTTTTCCCTAGAAGTATAAGCCACCTTTTGAAAAAAAAAAAAAAAAAAAAACTTGAGAATCTAAAATATAATGTATATATACTTAATTTTGTCCCCTAGAAGTACAAGCCACCCTTTGAAAAAAAAAATCTAATAGCCTGATAAGGAAGATTTGAATCTTAATTATCCTAATTAAGAGGAACAAATTATGCCGTTGAGTTGCAAAGATCTTGATACAAATTCCTATTTTTGAATGAGTAATTTTACAAACACAATTGTTGTCATGTTATGAATAAATTAACATTATTTTCATGTGGGTCTATTACTGACACCACATTTATAATATAATAATAACAACAAGTGATATAATTAGTTAAAAAAGTTAAAAATATTAGTGTTTTGAGTTGAATTCTTTGCAAGCCTTTAGTTCTGCAACTACCAACTAGCCCACCATTTTTTTGAAATTGTAAGATTTCAAAGTGTTGAGTAAAGTAGACCAATTTATTTGATAAATTTTAGTTAAAATTTTGTTATTAGTTATAATTTGAGTCCGCAATTAATGTTACTTTTTTTTTACCCACCAATAATAATCTAATACTTAAGATTTATCATAAAAATAAAATATAATAAAAATGTGTAGACATAATATTTCTCATATATTTTACTCTTTATTTTCGGACATTCATTTGTTTTGGTCACAAGAGCCTTAGATCACGACCATGGGCCTAAAAGGGTCCATAATTTTGTTTAGATATTATAATGTTGAAAAAATGTATTATCAATAGCTGACGTGATATCATTTAATATTTTTTAATGTACTGAACATAAAAAAAATATAGCTGTTATTTTATTAATTGATATAAAATATTTTTTTGGTGTCAAAAAATAAAAAAAAGTTGACGTGGCGTGGCCTTTTATAAAGGCATTTTGTAATAAAAGTTGCTAAACCTAATACAAAAACTCTGGAACCTAAACTAAAACCCAAACCCCAAAACCCTCCTGTTTCTTTGAAACACAGAACCTTGAGTTCCATTGCACACACAGATACACATACACGCGGTTGGAATTTGAAGCTTAGCAATGGAGGTGGTGGAAGGAGAAGAGCAAAGAGAGACAAGCAATAAGGTGATGTGTCTTTTGACGGACCCAGAAGGAACTCCTCTAGGAGTTCCCATGTACCTTCCCCAAATCGCTGGGCCTCAACAGCTTCAGCAAATGGTCAATCAACTTCTCAACAATGTAAGTTTTTCTTTGCTTTTTGGCTTCTGGGTTTTGTTTTTTAGTTGCGGTGGCATGTTGGGTTGTTGAGAAATTGTGAGAAGAGAAAGCTGAACTATTAAATGAATTGAGCTTTCTCTGTTTAACTTGTCAAGTTTGAATTGGGTTTAGTTAGTTCAATTGGTAAAGTTTATTGTCAATGAATAGGGGACCTCAAATAGGCCTGCATAAAAAAGAAACCAATTGGTGCCTTGGAACGATGGTAAAGAGTAATATTATGGAGGGGAGACTATAGGTTCAAGTCTTCTTGTAATTATATATATATATATATATATATATTTTATCAAGTTTGAATCTTTTGGCCCTCAAATTACTTTGTTTACTATGTATCTATCTATCTATCTATCTATCTATCTATATATATATATATAATGTCAAGTTCGAATCTTTTGGCCCTGAAAATTCTTAGTTTAGTTGTTGAGAAATTCTAGGAGGATAGAGAAGAAGACTTGAAATTTTTTGTATTGAATTGGTTGAGTTTCTAGGAAAGCATTATAAGGAAGATGGAAAATTTGGCCACATGGACTTGTGGATAATGGAAATTATGAATCTTCGAATGTAGGAAGTAGAAGAACTAAAACTGCCAGGGCTATGGTCCCAGAATTATGTAATATGGTAACAAGGATGGTAAATTGATCAACTTATTAGAAATGGTGGCCTTAGTAATTGAAAAATGTTGAGAGGCTGCGTTTGTGTTTCTGTGGATTAAATAACAATGAGTGTCCATATTTTTGGCTTGTTTCAGGAGGAGAAGTTGCCCTATTCTTTCTATATATCAGATAAGGAGCTTGTTGTGCCTCTTGGCACTTACTTAGAGAAAAACAAAGGTTAGTCAAATGAGATTGGCAGTAGAAGTGTCACACTTTAGCTGTTGCAATTGGATTTTAGTTATTGCTCTTGTTTTTTGAATGAGGCATTTAAAGGCTGAATTATGAGGCTTTGCTATTGCTTGTTTACTTGATAACAAATTTGCAGTTTCTGTGGAGAAGGCACTCTCAATAGTTTATCAACCACAAGCTGTTTTCCGAATTCGTCCGGTTAATCGTTGTTCAGCAACAATTTCTGGTATGATATTTTGAATTTTTTGCATTGCCATTTTATATGAACGCATTAACTACAAGACAGCATGAACTCTTTTACCTTTTTTATTTAATTGGTTGCTTTGTATTTATCAAAAAATAATTGGTTGCTTTGTGCTACTTTATTATGAGTGGACTACTGCTAGTTTTCATTGGTCTAGAGACCATCGTTGTGCTACTTATATGCTATTCCATTGCAGTAGTTTTGTGGTATTTGTATTTGTAGTATGGTATTTACAAGTTATTTTGAATAGTAATACCTTTCAAGGATATCTTGTCTTGACAACTCTTGTTACTGATAAGACCTGCAAAGTTTTTTTTAATTGTTCTTTTTATAATAGTTAATAAATTCATATACAATGGCAAGTACATATGACTGAATGGTATTACTTGTACTTCTAAAATAAAATCTTGTATGTCCTGCCCTCCTGATGTACTTTAATTATATTATCTGTAAAGGATTACACCAGTCTAATTTTAATTGATTGACGCAATCTGACGTTTTCCCTTTTTCAATTAGTTTCACCCCCCTTTTGTTGTCCGATGTTAATCCTGGCTTCCAAACTGAGCTAAATTTAGCTAATGAATTCAATTTGTATGGTTAACCCATTTCTTAGATTTACTTGTTATATGCAATGTCTTTATCAGCATGTAGCTTAGTATCATTTCATTGGTTTTCTTAAATCTGTATTTGTCACTGCAGGTCACACTGAAGCTGTACTTTCAGTTGCCTTTAGTCCTGATGGGCGACATTTGGCAAGTGGTTCTGGTGATACCACAGTCAGAATTTGGGATCTTAATACCCAGACACCACTATTCACATGTACAGGTTTGAAATCTAGGAGACTCATCTCACATTGATATTCATGTGTAACCACTTGAAGAAAATGTAGTGGAAAAGGGGAAATAGAATAAAATTAAAAACTTAACTTATACGACGCACAGAACTTTTAAGTAATCATGCCATTGTGTGCATATGTGTGTGTGCTTTTTTTTTTCCTCAAGGACATGTCCTGAAAATCTCAAAATTTTGACATTGCCCTCATATTGAATTTTTGTGCCCACTATAGCATGCTGCATATTAAATGAGTATAACATGCTTTGATCCTTTTTTTTTTTTTTTTTGTTAATATTTTATAAAACTGGGATAGCACTTAATTATATTTTTAAGTAGATGGCCAATCATTGCCTTTCCTCTATCCATTGTATTAACAATCATGAGCCTTCTCCTTTTATACAGGACACAAGAACTGGGTTCTTTGTATTGCATGGTCTCCGGATGGTAAGCATCTTGTTAGTGGCAGCAAGGCTGGAGAACTTCTATGCTGGGACCCTGAGACAGGGAAGCCATCGGGCAATCCACTTACCGTAAAGTCTTTTACTTGACAAAATGTTGGTTCATTGTATAAATTTTGTTTGTTCACAGAACGTAATGATTGATGCTAGTGCTAGAAATTTCTTTACTATTATTACTATTATTTTCAAATAGTGGGCTTACCAATACATTTTCTGGACATTAACATTTGAAATCTGCTATTAATTAGGGTCACAAGAAATGGATTACTGGTATCTCTTGGGAACCGGCCCACCTAAATGCTCCATGTCGTCGATTTGTAAGTGCTAGTAAAGATGGTGATGCACGCATATGGGACATCGTTACTAAGAAATGTGTTATTTGTCTTAGTGGCCACACACTTGCAATAACTTGTGTAAAATGGGGTGGAGATGGAGTTATCTATACAGGGTACCCTTTTTTCTCAAGTTCTTATAATTATGTTGCAATGTTTATCAGTGAAGCTCTATATCTTTACAAAAATCTTAACAGTTACAAACGAATAACTAGACTTCTTTTCCTATTTAATGTTTTCTGTAAATGTAGATTCAGTTGATCAATGACTTTTGTCTTACTATAACATGTATTGATTGTATTGATTTTTATAACTGCTTCAATGTCTTTTCAACCTTTGAACAGCATGGCTGCTCTGCCATTTATTTTTGGTTGGGCATTTCTCACAACTTTAACTGATTTGTGAATCTAAATTTGTAATAACATGTTCAAGATTGCATTGTGTATGAGTAGAGCTCTATGGGGGTTTAACCAAGTCCCGACACCCCCCCCCCCCCTCCCTTCCCTCCTTCTCTTCCCTTAAAGTAAATTTGCCAACTTTGGCTTACAAATTGGGAGTGGAATGCCCAGGCTATGCAATGTAATGAGATTTGTTAGGGTGAGTACATATCTTAATTTATGATGTGATTTGCTAATTTGTAAATTGGCTCAATGTGTCAGACAGATGCCAGTTCCAATTTACAATTTCGAATGACATATATAAAATACAAATAAATATGTGTGTGTATATGTATGTATGAATGTATGTCTCCGTGTGTGTGAGGGGGGGAGGGGTATATATTTTAGTCTTCTTCTTATGAAAGAAGAAATAACTTAAAGAGCAGGAAAAATGATCTGGAAGGCACAAGCAACCAAAATAAATACAACTAGAGGATGTAGATGATATTTTCTTAATTTATAAAGATTTACTTAGAGCCTTTCATAAAGAATGGTGAAGTTGTCTCTTGATGAAGCAAAAGAGACAAAGTTTTTGGAGAATTGAAAATTTCATGATAAAGATGATTGAGTTACATTTTAAAAACTCAAGAAAAAGTTATGGAACTGCCCTTTTAAGGAGATGGCCATCATAGTAATTTTGAATAAACACAAATTACTGTTTACTTATAGAAAACCAGAATCAAGTATTAATAAATAATAAGCTTTACTAGTCTAATAGCCACCATCCAAGCTTCAGTGTGCTCTGGATTTCTAACCATATCTTCATCTCAATTGATGCAGCTCCCAGGACTGTACTATCAAAGTTTGGGAAACTTCACAAGGGAAGCTGATTCGTGAATTAAAGGTAGTGATAACTCTTTTAGAGTTGTTTTCCTAATAGTTCATGTCCTTCTTGTGATGTCATTATTTATCACCTTCCTTGTCTTCCTCTGTTGGAACTAGTCTGCTGTAATTTTATTTCATCAGTAATAGTGTGTTTGTCCATAGAATTTATGACAACAGTTTATTAAAAGCTTTTTGTTACTTTTTTGATTGGAAGTTACACATGCACCATTGAGTTTTGTACCCATGACCTCACCCTCCACCCATTATAATATATATTTTTTATTTGTAAGTGCCATTTTGTTTATGTAACTTGAAGGCCTTCAAGCAAAACCTTTATATTGGAAAGCATCCTCTTCACATCTCTGCCTTCTTATGTCAATGAGAGGAAAAAAAAAGAAAAAGAAAACAAAGACTGTCATTGTATCAATGTGCTTCTGTTTTTTATTTTTCCTCAAATCAAATGTTCTTTTTAGATTGTTTACAAATCCTTTAAACTCACTTAGCTAATTTCTTAAGATCTTTGTATGACTGGATGATTGTAATGTGCAAAATCTTGATTGATCTCCTTATTTTTAGATTGTAATATTTGAAGATCTCTTTGAATACCTATATGTTTCTTGGTTTCTTAATGTATTAGTACCTATCCCCAAAAAGAGGATCTTAGATTTGTTTTACATGTATCTCACTTTATTTTATGTAATACTTGAAATGAACATGTTCAAGGATATTTGACCTTTTGGCTAAGATCAAGTATGGTGCTAATTCTTACTTGGGTTTTCAAGAATTCATATTTTTCATATTACACACGTTTCTTCTATCTATCATAAACATACATTCAATATAATTGAATGACCAAAAGCCCCAATAGTGGGTTACCCTCCACCAGTATTGTAAACCACTGTATTTTTTTTATTGGATATAATTTGATAATTATAACAATGAGGGAGAGAGAATTTAAATCCCAAACGTCTTTGTTGGAAACACTAGGACCCCGTTTGGTACACCCACTTAAACACATATTTTCAATTTTTAAACCACATTACACATATTTTCACACTTTTTCACCTATACGTATTTCCACACATGTTTTTAGTTTTTAAGTGCATGAACCAAACACCCCCCAGGAGGTGCCAGTTGAGCTAGAAGGCTCTTGGCTTGTACACTGCTGTTAAGCATGAATAAATGCATTCTCTTGTGATATTTATAATGCCTATCAAATTTTAGTTTATGCTCTGATTGTACAACAGAAGTCAATGTGTTTCCTAATTTCCTTGGGCTTTATTGCAGCATTTCCTTTTCTTCTCTTAGGATATATCAAAAAAATAAATTTGTAAAATTTGTTCAAGTATGTGATATTTGTCGTGATGATTTTGGTTTTGTTGTTGGCTGCTTCTGAAATTAAATCATTTGCTTCAAGTGTGCCATATGTCATTATCCAACTTGTATTGCCATTCTTCTGCTGTTGTCATTAGTGTTCCTATCTACTATTATTAGTCTTATTTGGGGAGTCTATGATCTTGAATCCCAATGGTTGATGTCATTTATTAATTTCCTCTACTTTCTACTTTTTCTTAAACTTTTCTTTATATAGAATAATGAGTATTTGTTTCAGGGTCATGGGCATTGGGTCAACTCGCTTGCATTGAGCACTGAATATGTTCTTCGCACTGGAGCTTTTGATCATACAGGCAAGCAATATTCATCTCCCGAGGAAATGAAGAAGGTAAATATTTTTTGTTTGCTTTAAATGTTGTATTCGTCATAACATTTCACTCTCTCCTTGGTGGAGACATAATAAGATTGGAAAATGAAAACTTCTTTGAGGAAGAATTTGCACCAGATAAGGGATATTGCAAGCACCTGTAAAGTCTTGCTGTTAATCATTTGCAGTCTGCCTTTCAGAATCTTAAGGAATAAGGCCTTTTTTAGGGGCTCTTGTTTGTGTTTTCCTGCAATCATGTTACATTATGTAGCTTTTTCTTTTTGATTTTTGTCTTAAATAATTTGGGGAAGACTGGAGGCTTATTGTTTTATGCAATGTTACTTAAGTTTGATTCTCCAGGTTACGTTCATTTTTTATGAGCACATGCTTCATGCAACCATAGGTTATTGGTCATGTTGAGCCCAGGCTTCATGCCAATTTTTTTTTTAATCTTCCTCCATCTTCCTTAATATGGAACTAATTGCATTTCACTCTATTAATAAATATAGGTTGCTTTGGAAAGGTATAACAAAATGAAAGGCAATGCCCCTGAAAGATTGGTCTCTGGATCTGATGATTTTACAATGTTCCTTTGGGAACCTTTTGTCAGCAAACACCCGAAAACTCGAATGACAGGTCATCAACAGGTACAAATATTTCATAATCAATTATCTGTCTTCATTTAAATTGTTTTTCATTCTTGGGAGTGCAAGATTACTTTGTTTTCCTAGCTTTTCATCTTTTCCATTTGAGTGATTTTGACTGAAAATAAGAGAAGTGGGACTCTCTTTTTTGGCATGGATGAAATTCCATTCGTACTTGTTTAGTATTACTCACAAGAATATGCATCAATAATTGTTTACTAAAACTAACAAGATCATAGTCCTCGGCAAGATTCAAGTCTTATCCTTATGACTGCCGCCATTTGAGAAGCCCTGAAAATAACGTTTGAGATCCATGCTAATAACTATGGAAAGAACAAAGAGACATTCCTTTTGACTCGCTTGCCCCTTTCTACCGTAGTTATCTTTAAGTATCATGCCATCCTGCTTTGCAGAATTGAAATAATTAAAGATAGTTTGGGTTTAGTACCTGGAAGCATAGGGTTGACAATTTTCTTAAGCAGTTAAATTTCAACTTCCTTTTTTTTCCCCTTTACAGCCAGATTATTTGAACATATCTGAATCTTCACGATTATGCCAGTTTTGAATCCTTCAGTTATTTATTTTCCTATGAAGTATGAATGGTACCCTAGTTGTTGCTGGAGCTGTTGTATAGATACTAGATCTTCTTATGATGTGGGAGACGCAAGAAAATTATTATTTAGTATTATTTATGTTTGCGAGTCAATTGTATTTTTATGTTTTAAGTCCTAGTAATTTATTAGGGTATTAGTATTTTAATTTGGAAGTAAGGTTATTTTTGTAAGGTTATTTTTGTAATAAAGCAATTAGGGTTTCCTAGCCAATTAGAACTAGAGTTTAGCAATCCTTTATAAGCAACCTATTGTACTTCTTGAGGAGATAGTTGATATTTTTTTGAATGAAAAAATAGTCATTTGGTTTCTCCTTGGTCTAGTGCTGACTTTAGGTCTACCCTAGGTGCTGATTCCTAATGTTTCCCCCCGCTGGTGTTGACTCCAAGCAAGATCTAGGAGCTAACTCTTAGGCCATATCTCCTTATTTTCTTGTTGTTTCATTTTGTTTTGGTTGTCTTGCGTCAGTTTTGGTATCAGAGCAAACATTTTTTTGATAAATAACGTAAAAATATTATTAATAATAAAAAGATTGCCAAGCTGAGTACATTGGGGATGTACTATGGGAGCACAAATCAAGAAACAAAAGAACAACGGTCAAGAAAAATAGAAAAGGAAGAACAAGAGAAATGAGAAAAAACCACACTCTATTCAAAGAGAGTGTGTAAGAAAAAGACTTAATCTCCAGCATAGAGCGTTCGCAACCCTTAAAGTTTCTAGCATTCCTTTCACGCCAAATGCACCAAATCAAGCACGGAGGCACTAATTTCCAAACATCAATGTGATGATGTCGCGCAAACTTTCCTTGCCAAGCCTCAAACAACTCAAGAACAGTATAAGGCATAACCCATTGAATGCCAAACAAGCAGAAAACCAAAGACCACAACTCAAGCTATGGAGCAATGAAGTAGAAGATGATCCACCGACTCCCCACACCTCTTACACATATAATACCAATCAAGCACTATCACTCGTCTTTTACGAAGGTTGTCTGTTGTTAAGATTTTACCTAAGGAGCAGACCAAGAAAAGAAAGCTACCATTGGAGGGTAGAAGGAGCTATAATAACCTCTAACCTCAAAATCTCTATTCCTTGCAGGCTTTCAACAAACCTTATCTAGGCCAACCCCCCGCATTGACGAAGAATAGACCAATTCCATAAACCAGTCAAAGGCTTCTTCTTTCCAATCTTGAGGTGGATGACGAAATTGCACATTCCAGTGAAACCTCCCAGCAGACCAACCCATAACTTCAGCCACCGAGGAATCCTTTGATCTACTAAGACAGTAAAGCTCCGGAAAAGCCTTTTGGAGAGTACAATCCCCACACCACACATGCTTCCAAAATTTCACTCTAATCCCATCACCCACATCATAAACAAGGAGTTTAGAGAAGTTCAATCAGCCACTTCTAATGTATCTCCACAAGCTAACCCCATAAGGACTTGTCACTTTCTTCGTACACCAACCACCCCAAATGCTCCTATATTTTGCCTTTATAACCCTCCTCCATAAAGCATCAGTCTCCGAGCCATACATTCACAACCATTTACCTAATAAGGCAGAGTTAAAGTTACTCAATCGTCTTATACCCAACCCCCCAACCTGCAAAGGCCTACAAACCTTAGCCCAATTAACTAAATGAATTTTAGGTTCACCACCAATCCCATTCCACAAAAAATCTCTCTGTAATTTCTCCATACGCTTAGCCACCTTACTTGGTAAAGGAAGAAGGGAAAGAAAATATGTAGGTAAAGACGAAAGTGAGCTTTTAATGAGTGTCACCTTACCCCCTTTAGATAAATACATTCTCTTCCAACCAGCTAATCTTCTCTCCATTCTCTCTAGTATACTATTCCAAACTGATAAGTCCTTAAATTTTGCGCCTAATGGAAGGTCCAAATATTTCAAGAGCAGAGAAGACTGCCCACACCCCAACAGACCCACCAAAGCCTCCAAATTGGATACCCCACCAACAGGTACCAACTTAGATTTCCCCAAATTAATACGAAGCCTTGACACCTCCCCAAATCTAGCAAGAATTGACTTCAAATTAGCAATCTGAGTGGGTTCAACATCACAAAGAATCAGAGTGTCATCTGCAAATAAAAGTTAAGACACCATCATTGATGGATCAGCCGTAATACCCATAGAAAAGCCTGAGATTTGCCTAATAGAGGCAGCCACATCCAACATATGACTTAATGCCTCCATCACAATATCAAACAACAATGGAGATAACGGATCCCCTTGCCGTAGCCCCCTAGAACTTCCAAAGAAATCAGTTGGGCTACCATTGATTAGAATGGAAAACTTTACAGTTGAAATGTAGTACCTTATCCATTTTCTCCATTTCTCTAAGAAACCACAACGCTGCTACATATACAATAAAATATCCAAACTCACATGATCATACGCCTTCTCCACATCCAATTTACACAGCCACCCATAACTCCTGACTTCAATCTACTATCAATACATTCAGAAGCATCACTGCAGTCAATCCGAACCAGAAAATATTTGAAAAAAAGAAAAAGAAAAGAGAGAGTTTCAGCCATTGCATTTTCCACCCACCAGAAGAATAGTATCTTTGCCTACCACTACAGGAAACCCCACAAAATCTTGCGGGCATCACCCTACCTCCACCATCTTGTTACTGTCAAAATCCACACAGCAGCATCCATCAAGTTTTGAGCTCCACAACACAAACCTATCCACAACCCACAGAACCCAAGTGCCGATCGTACATCGCTCCACCTTCACTGTTCCGCCGACAGCCACTGACAGTAGCCTGTGACCTCCATTGCCAACCATGGACCCACCGCAAAACCAACCCTCACCTGGGCCACCACACCACCATCCAACTACAACACAAGTGCCTCCCATTGATTTGATCTCAAAGGTAACGCCTAACCTGGTCCTTTTTTCTACCCCTCCCCCCCCTAAAAAAAAAAAGAAAAAGAAAAAAAGAAAAGAAAGAAGAGCACGAAATCCAAACCTGTCAACAAGCCCAATCCCAGCTATTATTTGGGAGAACAATCTTAGAAGCCCATTCCAATGATTTGTCCAGAGAAAATCACAACTATTTCTTGAAGCACTATTTTAGAGAACATGGTAATATTAGAAGCACCTTATTTTGATGGTTGTAAAAATAATCTAAGGAATTTTGTCAATTGGATGAATGGGATGGAGTAGTTCTTTGAGCAAGCAAATTTTACGGACAACATAAAGGTTAGGTCTGCAAAGTTGAAGTTAAGAGGTGGAGCACAACTGTTTTGGGAGGATCTTGAGTATTCCCGCTATATAAAGTATGAACCTACCATTAGTGTGTGGGAAGATATGAAAGAAAAATTTTGTGATGAGTATTTGTCACCATACTTTCGAGCTAAGTATCTACCACAATCTCACTGTGATACTTTTCAAGTTGAAGCAAATACGATGAATCCTCATCCCATTTCATGTCCTTAGTGTACTTTTTGAACAATCTACCAAGAAATTAAATGAATTATCTGAAAAGCTCATGAAAGGTGTTCAAGATATGATTGCTCAGATGAAACAAATGAAGACTCAAACCGATTCAATTGGGAAACTAAGGATAATTGATCACAATGAAATCATTGCTGCCCTTATAGAAGACAACATTGATGATATCTTGGTAGTGGAGAAACCTCAAGTAACACCAAAACTTAATGTTGACAAAGACGTACATACCTTGACAAGTGTTGCTTTAACACGCATGCAAGGAAACAAATCTATTGAAGAGCAGCAAGGTGAAGAGATGGTTTCTAAAGAGAGTATTATGTTAGAGGATGCACATGATGTGATATTGGAAGCTAATAAATTTACTTTTGATCAGCCTTTCATGTTGCATGAAGACAAACAGTTTGCTAAAGTGGAGAAAGTGGATAACATAGTGCTTCCAATGGTTCAAAATAATATTGTATTAATTCCACACATTAATTTTGTTATTCTAGAAAAGTTTGGCATGGTGGAATTCAAGGTTTTTCTTTTCTTTGTGCTCCCTAAGGTGATTCTAGACTTGAAGCAAGTGTTACTTGTCAGCATCTTAATCTTTCAATGCTTTAGAACTCGAGGTCGCGTTTTCTCCAACCAGAGGAGAATGATGCGGGAGACGCAAGAAAATTATTATTTAGTATTATTTATGTTTGCAAGTCAATTGTGTTTTTATGTTTTAGGTCCCAGTAGTTTATTAGGCTATAAGTATTTTAATTTTGGAAGCAAGGTTATTTTTGTAATAAAGCAATTAGGGTTTCCTAGCTAATTAGAATTAGGGTTTAGCAATCCTTTATAAGCAACTTATTGTACTTCTTGAGGAGATAGTTGATATTTTGATGAATGGAAAAATGGCTGTTTGGTCTCTTTTTGGTCTGGTGCTGACTCCAGGTCCACCCTAAGTGCTAACTCTTAGTGGTTCTCCCGCTTGGTGTTAACTTCAAGCAAAGCCTAGGTGCTGACTCTTAGGCTATATCCCTTTATTTTCTTGTTATTTCATTTTGTTCTGGTTGTCTTGCGTCATCTTATCTGTATATAGAACTCTAATGTATATAATTGCACAAATCTATTCTTCTAGTTTACTAATTGAAGTTTGTACTTGTCTCTCCCTAACAGCTAGTAAATCATGTTTATTTTTCACCTGATGGGCAATGGGTGGCAAGTGCCTCATTTGATAAGTCTGTCAAGTTATGGAATGGTGCTACTGGGAAATTTGTTGCTGCTTTTCGGGGCCATGTTGGGCCTGTTTATCAGATCAGGTTTGTACTGTTTTTGTGATTATAATCATCCACTTGTCTTGGAGCTAATGTTTATGTCGCATGTTGCCCAACAGCTGGTCCGCAGACAGTAGGCTTCTTTTGAGTGGCAGCAAGGACTCCACACTGAAGGTAATAGAAAAACTATTACCTTTTCTTCTTATTAAGAATTTCTAAAATGATTGAAAGCCTCTGGTTTCACATATTGCTGTAAACTCCATTCAGATTTTAGGCATTTTAAAACAAGAATAGACTTAAAAATAATTAATTGTCGAAAAATGATGCCATAAAATGTGTATAATGCCATCTCTTCACAATTAAAAGATCTTATGCACAAAATGGAAAAGACTCATAACAAATGCTATCTGACATTCTAATTAATTTTGCTACATTGCTTCTGATGGAGAATTTCTAATCATGAAGGTTTTCTTCTATCTGTATGAATAAATAAGTACCCTCCCCATACTTTAATCCTACTTATAAAATTCTTGGCTTTGATGTTGACTCTTTGCCATGTGCAAGGTGGTGACTTGAGCAATGATGGAATTGATATCTATAATGCATTAATAAATTTTCAAATTTTGACCACATTTGTTTAGACCCTTTAAATTAAAGCATCTACATCTAGATGTCTTACTATAGTTGTTACATGCTGGACCTTGGTTGATTTGATGGTCATATGTTTGCTGAGGATGGGCATATCCAATGACCTTTTGTTGAAATTTGTTAAATTCATCTAGGTTTGGGATATCCGGACACAGAAGTTGAAACAAGACCTTCCAGGCCATGAGGATGAGGTATGTTCTGCATCCAAATAAAAGGTCTTTTGATTTTTTGTTTTGTTTTGATAATTGATTTTGGATTTTATTATATCATTTGGAAAGGTCTATGCTGTTGATTGGAGTCCGGATGGTGAGAAGGTGGCATCGGGTGGCAAAGATAGAGTATTGAAGTTGTGGATGGGTTAGATAAATTAGGGGCGAATACATGATTGAAATGTCAAAAAACATGGTCATTCTGCAGCTTCTACCATGTGGAACTATTGACTCTAATGTCAAAGATGCAAGTATATGTTGAGTAATATGCACTGGGATCGAGAAATGAAGAATCAGGATTAAAGTTTAGGAACAAGAGTTCAACTTTTAGGTTGAGATATTCCCCTCCCCCCTTCTCTTATCTGTTTTCGAGTGTAGGTACACTGGAAAAATTTTGTGCTGTAAAGCATCACTTTCCTCTTCTGGATATAGCAATTACTCTTTTAGTTGGAAAGCATTGCACCATGTGTTACAGATATTATTAATTCTATAAAATTCATTGTTATTATCAGTAATCTCATTAATCATATCAACTTCATAAACAAAGTTTGTTGAAACCAAACTTACTTCAGTTAGTGTTTAAATCCAAAGATTTCATGTTTGCCATTTTGAATAACATGTTATCATTAATTTTACTCTCTCTCTCTCTCTCTCTATGCTATTATTTAAAATATTTTATTACAAAAATTATTAGATAATTTTTTCTTTGAATTTCATGGTTTGACATGAAAGTATGACCATGGTAGTCCGGATTGTCTCCACCAGGATTGTTTGTATGCTTAGGATGGCTTAGCATCACCACCAAGCTATAGAGAGACTCAACTCATTATTATTATTTTATTCTAAAATTCAACATCGCAGAAGTTTACTGGAGCCATGCTTAACACCTTCCAACCCATTCAAGATATTGGCAAGGATCATAGGAATGGGATTTGCATGACAAATATTATGAACACGTACCATGCCTACGGTCTACCTCATACAGATTTCCTACTAAAGTAGCCTACCAAGACAAACAGAGGGCATGAAGGTAATGGATTTTTAAGTTTAGGGCTTCTAAGAACACATCAACTAGGAAAGCTATAATCATGTCATTACTACAATCCCATAAAAATTCCCAAATCAAAATAGAAAACAAACTTATTCAAAACTCAAATAAAATACAAAATCTAGTTCAAATTGGCACAATATCTAGTGTCCACACCAGTTTACAAACCAAATTTTCACTTAACATACTTTGTAAACCAATTTAACATGTCCAAATGAGACTCTTCAGCACTTTTGACAGCTGACTCATCATCAACATTGTACCTTACTGTCCATCCATGAGCCACACCAGGGAATATTTTCACGTAGCTGTCGAACTGAAAGATATAAATCGTATGAGGGTTAAAAAAAATGCAGCTGAATTATCAATAAGTAGAAACTGCAAATCACTTCATATTTGTTATGGGAACAAGAAATAGTATCTTTCACAAAAATAACTAGAAATTTTACTCAAATTGCTCTAATGCTGGAAGAGATTATGCTCTCTCATCTTGAAAGACATGACTAAGAGCATTTTACACAGGCTTCATTTAATTATAGAAATCTTATATGATGGAAAATTACATCAAATTTATTTAAATTGGAACAGAATGTTTACAGTTATTAAAATAAAAATCATGATGAGAAAATCCAAGAATGGCCTTTCTTAAGGACTCACCTCAGATTTTGCTGATAACTTCTCTCCCAACTGTTTCAATTTTTCCGGTGGGGACCATTGGTCAAACTCAGCTCCCAGTATAGCAATATGAATCTTAACATCTGAAACAGTGAACTTTAACATCTGAGACAACATGTAATATGTAATAGTTATTTAGCATGAGTTTGAAAAATGGGAGACTTGCCATCGACTTCATCTTCTGTGATTGGACCAGGATGCAAAACGACTGCAGTGTGAAGGTCAGTAGAACTCGCTAATTTCATTAATACCATCCCTGAAAAAATGCAGGCAAACCAGATGTTGGCAGATAAAGCACTCAAGTTTACTATGCAAAAACGGCGTTCGAAGATTTCAAACATTATGTTCTTTGTCAAAGTTTAAACTGAAAGCAAATCACTTACCTCCCCAGCAAAAACCTCCAGCACCAATGGCAGAAACCCCTTTGCTCTTCAAAGCTGCAATCACAGCTTTGGCATCCTCATATCCTTTATCCTATAAGGAAAATTTATTTAAATTAAGCTATAAGTTGTCAGGAAAAGGAAGTTACAAGTCCTACGAAACAGAACATGCATAAACTTGTGATAGTATGTCAATTTGGACATCAAAGGTAAATCAAAATGGCCCCTGCCTGTTTTCTTCATTCTTGCACAATTTTCCATATGCCCATCCCAAAGATTGTAACTGAAAAGCAAGATACTAACCGTGCTGTGAACTTCCAACCATGACTTTACATCAAAGTTAGGGTCATTAAAATCAATAGCAGGGTCACCATAGAAAAAATCAGGAACTACCACCAAGAACCCAGATTCTGCATATTTGTCTGCAACTTTCCTTCACAGGGAGACAATACATAATATTAATATCATATAATTAGGAATAACTGAGAATTAAATGCACGAATGTCTAATACTATCTAGGACAAGAATTGATTTAGCTGGTGAATAAGAACAGCGCCTAGGAACAAAAACAGCTATAAGACATGGATGATGGCAGTTAGGTTCAATTCAAGAGCTTAGTAAAAGCTCAAATACGATAAATCATAGTATGTGAAAACATTTGCTTCCACCAATTCAAACCACAGAGGACTGGATATCATTTGGCTCAAATTTAGATCATTCATTATGATCATATCATTAACATGTGAAGGACTATCAGATTTTATGAGAAAAATCAAATACATGGTGAGGGAAAAAGAATATAAAGAAGAATAAAAGAACATATCCTACGCCAGGTATAGTGTTTCAGACGTGTGACCTGAACATCTTATACTGATGCTTTGTATATTCAACAATTAGAAACAAGTTCAGTTTCCAAGACCTTAAAATTAGTAAAGGGAAACTACCAAAAACAACCTTGTGATATTTGCCACTAAGAGATGCCTGAACTTTGAAATGTCACACAACCCCTTGTAGTTGTGTAAACTTTACGGGGTGATTTATAGTACAAGGTTCCCACTTTTGCAAGATCCATCGGAGGTGATTGATAAGCAACCTTACCCCAAAATTCAATGGCCATGTTTTACAGGCAAATCACAAGGAATTTTTTATAATCTCCCCTCAAAGATACTTGCCAATATCCTTCTAAGAAATTATAGTCTGAAAGTATAAACACTCATCTTTTTATTCACTTTCCTCGAATCATTATTCTCTTAATATTCATCAGCCACATTCTCCACTCAAGCTTAGATCCTTTTTATGCTTAGCAATAAACTAGTACAAATCTTTGTCTAACTCATAGCATTATTGGCTTTAAATTTTCAATACTACAGTAAGCTTCATGTTTAACGTTAAGTAGCTGGTACTTTCAATACCTATGTTATGCTTCTCTTCTTTTATGTCTTATCAATGTTAGTATTGAATTTTGTCACAAATCCCTATCCTCATAATTTGAATGATAATTCTCTTTAAAGAACAAAGGCAAACACCCAAATATGTAATTAGTTTCCTCTATATAGCACAATTGAACTCTTCAATTTTGAGTGATTTAGCATTACAATACTTGATCCAGTAAAAGATAGAAGTTATTAATTGCACCTTAAATTTGGCGCTTCATACCCTGCAAAGTAAGACATCACAAGAGGATGTAGAAATTAAATTTTAGCTTGAAGGAACATAATCAAATTTATTATGAGTTGTACCATAACCATATAAACAAACCTAGATGGATAAAAGATATCTTATTGTTTGTTAGCATTTAGAATCACTTAGCAAGGATGCACCCAAAAAGGGTATCTCTTCAAGTACCTAAATATTTCTCCATATGTGTATACTATGTGGTCTTCTGTTCAACAAACAATAGGTATTTGCATGGAGGAATCTTTTGGGATCTTCATTTCAGATATTGTCTATTTCATCCATATCATAGTCCACATTAGATTTTACAAATCTAAAGGGGTACGATTCACCAAGTCATTTAAAATTTTATATATAGAAATTAAATCTAAACCGTTAAATGAACAAAATAGACAAGGATTTGACATAGAGAGATCCTATTTTGCCCAAAGATACTTGTTAGCGGTTTTAAAACCAAGATTTCATGAAACTCGTAAGGCCTTAAAACCATTAGACTCTTTTTTTTTTTAAATGATCAGTAGACCCACTTCTAAATGTTTTGAATTGGAGTCTAGAAATTCAAGAATATTGCACCATATACATAAATATTATGTAACTATATATAGAGGGAGAAAGAAGATAAATTGGTACCAAAAATATCAGAAAGGAGAATGATGGCAAGCTTAGAATCTAGTGAGCCAGTGATGTAAGTTTGAAGGCCACCAAACTCTTGGACAGTCCCTTCTCCACAGGTTGAGCTCAGGTTCGGTGGGTTCTCGAAGCACTGAGAGCACGACATCTTATAATTGTGATCTGTGCAGTTTCAAAGTGGAGGGAAGCTGAGGTTTTATACACACAGGACCAACTAATCTCTCTCCCAAAATAAATAAATATTCCGACCATATTGTCTTTTTCCTCTGAGACCAGCATGAATTCCTAGGCGGCTACTTTGTGTCCAAGAGTTCTAAATTAGTTTTTAGTGATAGACGTGTTGGGTTGTTGAGAAATTGGGAGAATAGAAAGCTGAACTGGTCTCTGTTCAACTTGTCAATTTTAAATTAAGTTTTAGGAGAATAGAAAGCGGAACTGGTATCTGTTCAACTTGTCAATTTTAAATTAAGTTTTAGTGTCATTGAATAAGGGACCTCAAATATCAGGTTCGAATCTTTTGGTCCTCAAAATGCTTTGTTTACTATGCATCTATCACCAAAAAAAAAATGTCACAAAGTTAGAACTTTTTGGCTCTGAAAGTACTTAGTTTAGTTGTTGAGAAATTCAGGGAGGATGAAGAAGAATTGAAAAGTTTTGTATTGAATTGGTTGAATTTCTAATGAAAGCATAACATAGAAAATGGAAAATTCAGCCATATGGGTTCTTTTTTCTGTTGAATAAATTTTCTATTTTCATAAATACTTTGTTTCACATTATTTTAAGTGATAAAAAAATTCATCAGAAGTGATTCATTTCAAAATATATAATCTCTAATTAAGTTTTTCTAAGTCCAACCTGAGTACTTGAATATTGTAGTAGTTGTATTTTTCCAAGTTTTAGAATTTACGACCCATGTTTGGAATCAACATCATTTCCCGTTTCGAATCCTGTTCCTATATTTGACAACTAACCAAATGTATTAGAAATGCTGGCCTTAGTAATTGAAAATGTTGAGAGGCTGTGTTTGTGTTTCTATGAATTAAATAGCAATGAATGTCTATATTTATGGCTCTTTTCAGGAGGAGAAGTTGCCCTTTTCTTTCTATATATCAGATAAGGAACTTGCTGTGCCTCTTGGTACTTGGAGAAAAACAAAGGTTAGTCAAACAAGACTGACGGTAGAAGTGTCACGCTTTAGCTGTTGAAATTGGATTTTCGTAATTGCTCTTGTTTTTTGAATGAGGCATTTAAAGGCTGAAGTTGCCCTATTCTTTCTGTAGAGTCAAGATTTGTAGCCCTAGTCCAAAAGATCTGGAGTATGACCCCAATGAACTCAAAACAATTAATTTGTAGAGAGTGGGTGAAAGAGTTGGGCCGGTTGTGAATTAAACAACGGCTAGCATGGGTTTCAAAGATAAATCAGCATAAAAACATTCTTAAAGTCTAATTCAATAGACATCCGAGGAGAAAATTTATAAATTGGAATACTGTTTTTGAACTCTAACAATCTTTAATGCTACAGTGTATCTTCTTCTCTCCCCTTTTTCTATTTTTTCCCGGTCCCCCTATTATGGGGGATCTTTTACATTATATAGTGTCTTTTTGGATCATCTTGATCTTACACTTGTTAGTCATCTGAGCATTTTCTTGAGTATAGATCTCATCAAGCTTTTTCTTTGGTTCTCTGTGAATGGTGGTGGTTGAGAATGCACTGTTCAGGGGTCTTCTCCACATTAATGCGGCCAGAAAAGTTGCTGCAGTGTATTTAATGTTGTGGTACCAGCTTTTCCTCCAGATATTTATCCGTTCTTATCATCTCCATACATGCCCGAAGTTTATCCTTATTATTGGAACCGTCAGGAAGGTCACTTGAATCTCCCAGGTACTTGCTTAACCGAAACTCTTTATATCAGAGGAGCACACACTCTTTGGACTATTAACGCTCTCTTCGAACCATACCCTTCGTTCATTCATAGGTATACTTTTCTCGCCTAGGTCCCTTCTCAATCATTTTCTCCTCTTCGGACACATCCTAGTCTTCAAATAGGGCCTTAGGTCCAATACATAATTTTGAGCTTTTACTCCCACAATAGCCCCTTAAAATTTTAATTTTTCCCTCGCATCCGAGGAGAGAAAAAATAAGATTTTGATTTATCACAGGAAATAATGGCTGAAAATATAAAAAGTACCTGAATTCGCACACGTGAGAGCATAGATTTAGGCGCTTCATCATTGCGGCTGACGTTTTGGTATTTACGAAGCGCTATTAACTGCTCCAGGCGGCGCTATGTTTTTGGCATCCAACGATGAGTCATTGATCCAACGGACAACATTTTTTCTCAAAATTTGGTCGGGGTAATTCCCACTCGTTTTTTGGTCCCTATATAATGCCCTTAAAGGAGATCATTTCTCCTTTACTTCACAGTTTCTCAAATTTTCTAGCGAACTCAGACATTCAAACTTACAAAGCCTTCCGGATCATCAGCATCATTTCTTCATAAATTCGCAAAAATCATACCAAAGATTTAAGGCTCTTTTCCCAGCCCAGTTCGTGTAAGTTCCAACTCATTCGAATCTGTTGTCTTCTCTTCGGCCACCTTCCTCGGCCATCAGATTCTCACCTTCCCTTTATTATCGCGTTTAGAATATTTGTTTTACTTAGTTGAGATGGGTAGATTTATGTACATGGTGGATGGTCCAGCCTAGATAGAAGAATTTAGGAAAACATATCACATACCTCAAGATGTAGGTTTGAGATATTGTCCCCCAGAAGGACTGCTGACAGAACGAAAGGTGGGTGAAGTTATAATCCCCATCATTGCTTTCCTAGAAGGAGGGATGACTATCCCTATAGGTCCCATTACTAGAGACTATCTCTGAAACCATAGGCTTAGTCCTGACCAGTGTGCACCCAACGTATTTTGGATCTTAGGAGCCATTGATGATTTAAACCGTCATCTAGGCTTGGGACTCACCTGACTTGACGTGGTACGCCTGTACAAGTGTCATAGTCAGAAGGGAGCGGGATATTATCTTAAATCCCGATCCAACATTGTTAGGCTCGTTTCCTGCCTTCCCAAATCTAACAAAGGGATGAAAGACGATTATCTGATCGTCTCGGGCGCATGGCATGACGGTCTTCATTGCCCAACCCAACCAGGAGAGCTAGATGGGACATCTTAGATTTAGGTCTCCTAATAACAGATTTAGGATCTTCATTTTTTTTTTTTTTAACAATTTTTCTTTTCTTTGTATTAATATTTTCAAGCTTCTGACTATACTTAATTTTGTTGTGGTGTTAGCAGATAAGGAACACGTTACTCCTTGGCTTAGCCTCACAAACGTCGCTGCACTCAATTACTTGCTACGATCAGAAATTTTTGTGAGTGAAGATGGACAACTCCGATCTGTTCCTCTTATTCTCAGTTACGAGCCAAAGTCGAAAGATTTTCAGCCAATCGGCAACGCTATAAGGCAGGGAGATTATCGGATAAATCGGATAGACGTCTCTCGACCAAATTTTCTATAGCCATTTGATCTTGCCCCTGTGCCACACCCAAATCCACAGGCTATACCCCTGCTTGTCCAGCCGGTTCAATAAGTTCCCCTCGAACCAATGGTAGCAGGTGAACGCGTTGCCTCCTTGACCCCTTCTCTTGAGGAGCAGATTAACCAGTTCAAGTTTGAAGGAGAGGCCTCAGGAGAGGTTTAAATAATTAAAGTTTCAGATGCTGAGGAAGAGACTGACAAGTAGTCCAGCGTCTGAAAGCCTGTTTTGATTACTGCCCTTCTAGATGATTCTTCAGAAGAAGAGGACATGGCAAGCCTGAGGGATTTAATGAAGGCCAGGAAGAAGGTGCCTGAGGCCAAAGGGACTGGTACGTCTCAACCAACTATTAGCCTTCCTCCACCACCTCCTTAGGTACCTTCAGATCTCAGCCTACAACCATTGCCAGATCTGAAGAAGAAAAGACCCCTCACAGATATTGAAGAAAGGGAGGTGGCGCCCCCAAAAGGAACAAAGCAACAGAAAGTGGTCAAGGACTAACGGAGTAAAAGGGCTTCATCTACTGATAGCAAAGATGACCCTCTTGTTGCTGAGGTGCGCCGAGGACCACGCACTTGGTCCCCTAAGCTGGAACTAGACGGTGCTCCCATCCCCTGGGATACCTCCCTCAGAAATTATCATGGGGGGAGGGCAGGTTTAGTTGCGGAAGCCCTAGAGCAGCCACTTCTCCCTCTGAAGGACATAGAGTCTTACAGACGCTTCAGCCAATATGTACTCTTCTTATCCCTTAAAAGGGATTTAGTCATGGTAAGTGAATTAATTCGCTTCTTCAATTAAGATACTGATTTGTTTTTTTTTTTTTTTTGTTCCTTTTTCTTTGCTTCATACTGAAATATTTCATTCTACTATGTAGATTACCCAGCAGGTTTATGTGGCTGAAGAGTGGAATAAAAGGACTTATAATGAAGCCCAGGCCGAGGCCCACACTTGGTCTGAGGTTGAAAAGACTCTGAGTAATCTGAAGGAAGATTATTCTCGGTTGTCCAAGCAGCTGAAGGAAATAACTAGCCAAAGGAATAATCTTGATGCTGGCCTGAAAACCGCTGAAAAGCAGGCTGAAGACCAACGCAAGCAGTTGCGCATGACCGAGATCAAATTGGAGACAGAGAGAGAATTGGTCAAAGGTCTTCGTGCTGAGCTGCAGAATGCCAAGGAAGCTACCCAATTGGCCGAGAATAGTGCTCAGTTGGCCAAGGAGGCAGTTGAGGCCAAAAGGCAAGCAGCCTATACGCTCGGGGTGGAGGAGACCCAAGTCAGATATACTGAGGAGTTCGCGAAGGTCTGTAGAGAATATTGTGACATGACTTAGGATAAAACCCTCGACACTGCTGGGGTCACTCCAGAGTCTGACTTGAGGCAGTCTGGGAGTATTTATTATCATCCTGACATTTGCAAACTCCTAGAGGCCTTGGAGCAACCTCCAGTCGACCAAACCCCTCCTACTCCTATTGAAGCTACCAAAGAGTCTGGTCAGGGTGATGGTATGGGTAAGCAATCCGAGGGTGTTCAGGAAAAAAGTAAAGATCTGAAGAAGAAGAAAACTCCTCCTGAAGTTGAAGACCAAGCCCCAGACACTTCTGTTGCTCAGCCTAGCTAGGCAGCTGACCCTTTGGCTCATCGGACGAAGACCTAGATGTCTAAGAATTTTTATTTTGTATTTGTATTAGCCTTTTTTTTTTTTTTTTTTTTTTTTTTTAAGTAAGGGATTGCAATGTACTTTCTTTTCAATCAATAAAATTGTTCTTTTATTCTCTGTCTTCGTTGCACACGTTATGAAATTTATTATTATTGCACATGACTGACTTGTAGTTGTATAAGAATTATTAACAGACAATAAAGGCATTGAATGATAGGAAGGTCTCACAGGTTTTCTCGAACACTTATGAAGAATACTATTGAGCACTGACTTTGCATTGAGTGCGTGGCCGAAGAGGTTTATCATAAGCTAGAATTTATTCAAATACTTAAGCTTAAATACTTATGAGAATTGTAAGGGAGTGTTAACTAATTCAAATCATTCGCTCCGAGGACTTTAGACATGATTGAATTTTAAGTTTTAAACACTTAAGAGAAGTACAAGGGAGTGTTAACTAACCCAAATCATCTGGTCCGAGGACTTCATGCATGATTGGATTTAAGTTCAAATACTTAAGAGAAGTGTAATGGAGTGTTAACTAACCTAAATCATCTGGTCTGAGGACTTCAAGAATGATTGGATTTAAGTTTAAACACTGAAGAGAATCGTAATGGAGTGTTAACTAACCCAAATCATCTGGTCCGAGGACTTTAGGCATGATTGGATTTAAGTTTATACACTTAAGAGAATCGTAATGGAGTGTTAACTAATCCAAATCATCTGATCTGAGGACTTCAGGAATGATTGGATTTAAGTTTAAACACTTATCCAAAAACTTTATATAATGAATTGACATACTGATCAAAGAAAAGATTCGATTAATAATAGTACCTTTTAAGGTTGTTTACATTCTAGGGGCGTGGTATTATGTAACTATCTAAATTTTCCAAGAAATACGCCCCAATGCCAGCCCTTGAGGTAATACGATATGGCCCTTCCCAATTGGGACCTAACTTTCCCTAAGCTGGATTCTTTGCATGCCCACAACTTTTCTGAGCACCAAATCACCAGGTTTTAGAGGCCTTAGCCTAACGT
This sequence comes from Quercus suber, assembly GCF_002906115.3. Classification (NCBI taxonomy): domain Eukaryota; kingdom Viridiplantae; phylum Streptophyta; class Magnoliopsida; order Fagales; family Fagaceae; genus Quercus; species Quercus suber. Next base: position 895,875 of record NW_027069624.1, on the reverse strand, counting down.
TGGCATCATAGCCCTACCTGAGCTTTTGTTGGTAATGTGCTAATCGGACCATTGCATATTTCCTCATTTCCTTAATTAGATCCAAACATTTCTCTAGCTGCTCGTTGTTGTCGGTCAGACTAAATGAACTGGTTTTCAATGTTGGGAATCCAGTCTCCAGAGGTATGACAGCTTCAGTTCCATAGGTCATTGAAAATGGGGTCTCTCCAGTAGACCTACGAGGCGTAGTTCTGTATGCCCAAAGTACGTGTGGTAGTTCTTCCACCCATTTACCCTTCGCGTCATCTAGTCTCTTCTTTAGCCCATTTACTATGATCTAGTTAACAGTTTCTGCTTGCCCATTCCCCTAGGGATAAGCAAGGGTGGAGTATCTATTTGTAATTCCAAGCTCGCCACAGTAATTCCTAAAGGCTTTGTTATCAAACTGAAGGCCATTGTTTGAGATTAGGGTGTGAGGAATCCCAAATCTAGTGACAATATTTTTCCAGACAAACTTCTTTACATCCACGTCCCTAATGTTGGCTAGAGGCTCAGCTTCAACCCATTTGGTGAAATAATCTGTGCCGACCAGAAGGTACTTCTTGTTTCCTACAGCCTTAGGGAATGGACCCACGATATCTAAGCCCCATTGAGTAAATGGCTATGGGCTAGATAGTGGATTAAGGATTCCACCTGGTTGATGTATGTTTGGCGTAAACCGTTGACATTAATCGCATTTTTTAACATATTCATTGGCTTCTTTTTGCATATTCGGCCGCCAATAACCTTAAGTAATGGCCCTGTGAGCCAAAGATCTACCTCCAGTATGACTTCCATAGATTCCTTCATGCAACTCTTCCAGAAGTGATTCAGCTGCTTCAGGATGCATGCACAATAAGTATGGTCCTGAATAGGAGCGCTTGCACAGTCTCTAGTTCTCGGATAGCCAAAATCTAGTTGCCTTCCTCCGAATTTTGTCGGCTTCCAACTTTTCTTCGGGCAAAATATCCTCCTTCAAGAATTTATTTATGGGATCCATCTAGCTGAGCTTAGCTCTGATTTGATGAACTTGGACTACCTCCTTTCTTGTTCCCGTAGGCTTATGTAAGTCTTCGACGAGGATAACTCTAGGCAAATCCTGCATCGAGGATGTGGCGAGCGTGGTCAAAGAATCAGCATGTGCATTTCCACTTCTGGGAATGTGCAGCAAATTAAAAGATTCAAACTTTGACTGCAAGCATTTAACTTGGCTTAGGTACTCCTGCATTCTTTTATCTTTCGCCTCAAACTCCCCTGGTACTTGGTCGACTACTAGTCTCGAGTCCGAAAACATTTCCACTGACTTTCCTCCCATTCTTTGAACTATAGCCATTCCCATTAGTAAAGCTTCGTATTCAGCCTCATTATTTGTGGCCATGAAGCTTAGCCTTAGTGACTTTTCGATAACAATCCTCTTTGAAGATATTAACACCAGCTCTACTCCAGAACCCTTCTGATTTGCTGCACCATCTACATACACCTCCCAAGGTGATGAGCCTTTTTGAGAGATTACGCCAACCGATTTTTCATCCATGTTCTGTACTAGTATTACTTCTTCTAACAAGGGCTCAGTGAACTCGGTCACTAGATCTACTAGGATCTGTTCCTTCACGGAGGTGCGGGACATATACTTGATGTCAAAAGCCCCTAGGATAGTGCCCCATATGGCTATTCTTCCTATGTAATTTGCGTTCCTGAGTACGGTCTTAAGTGGGAGTTGAGTAAGGACGAAAATCGTATGGGCTTGGAAATAATGAGGCAATTTTCGGGTGCCGAGCACTACTGCTAAGATAGCTTTCTCCAGTGGCAGATATCGAATTTCGGCCTCATGCAATGATTTACTCACGTAGTAAACTGGTCTTTGTACACCTTGGTCCATCCATATCAACACCAAACTTACAGCATAAGGAGCCACAGCAATGTAGGCAAACAAGACCTCATTTGGCTTAGGACTGGACATGATTGGTGGCCGAGCTAAATAATCCTTAAGCTACTGAAAAGCTAGAGCACACTCCTTAGTCCACTCAAATCCTTTCCACTTATTAATCAGCAAGAAAAAAGCCTACACCTATCTGCCGACTAAGAAATAAACCGGTTTAGAGCTGCAGCCATTCCAGTCAATTTCTGGACCTCTCTGGGATTCTGAGGAGGTTGTAGATTATTGATGACCTTTATCTGATCTGGGTTGACCTCAATCCCCCTATGGATTACCATGTAACCTAGGAATTGCCTGATCTGACGCCGAATGAGCATTTGGAGGCATTTAAACGCAATTTGTATCTTTTGAAAACTTCAAAAAAAAATTTCAAGATCTTTCACATGCTCTGAAACAATCTTGCTCTTTGCCACCATGTCATCTATATAAATCTCAATACTCTTACCTAACTGTGGCTCAAACATCCTTATTATCATTCTTTGGTAGGTAGATCTTGCGTTTTTCAAACCAAATGGCATCACTTTGTAGTGGTAGTTCCCAATAGGGGTGACAAAAGCAGTCTTCTCTTGATCATCCAGGGCTAATGGTATTTGGTGATAACCTTGGAAGGCATCCAGGAAACTCATCCGAGGATGGCCGACAGTGGCATCTACTAGCTGATCAATTTTAGGCATAGGGAAAAGATTCTTGGGACAAGCCTTATTTAAGTCAGTGAAGTCTACACATACTCGCCATTTCCCATTCTTTTTCTTCACCACTACAGTATTTGCTAGTCACTCAGGATAGAACACCTCCTTAGTAGCTCCAGCCTGCTTGAGCTTCATTACCTCCTCTCGTACTGCATCAGCATGTTCACTGGATGGGCACCGAGGAGGTTGTTTCTTAGGGTTGACTAAAGGGTTGACATTTAGGTGATGACATATGAATTCTGGATCTACCCCCAGGGCTTCATAAGCATTTCAATCAAATACATCGATATTTCTCATAAGGAATTCTACGAGCACATCCTTCTCCTGAAGAGGTAATTGAGATCCGACCTAAAAGAACTTCTCTAGATCATCTCCGATGACAACTTTTGTCAAATCTTCACATCTCACACCCTCAGCTAAATCATTGGTGTGCAATGCCGGATGTTTTGATTGCTATAAACCCCTTCCAACATAGGCCAAGGACTTAATCTCAGGTTTATGTTGGATGGCAGCCACTAAGCATTATCTCGCCATAGATTGATCTCCCAGAATTTCATTAACTTAACCCTCGGATAGATACTTAACTTTTTGATGTAAAGTAGAGGAAACATCCCCTAATGTGTGAAGCCAAGGTCTAGCTGTAATTGCAGTATAGGGCGAATATACATCTACAACGACGAAATCCACCTCTACTACCATTACACCAGTCTGCACAGGTAATTGTATTTGGCCGTTTGGGATAACAACTCTTCCTTCGAAACTCACCAGGGGAGAATTGTATAGTGCTAAGTCATCGGGTTTTAAGTTCAGCCCCTTGTAGAGATCAGGATACATTATCTCTACAGCGCTACCCTAGTCCACCATTACCTTTTTCACGTCATACCCTCCAATTCTGAGGGTGATTACTAAAGCGTCATCATGGGTTGGATGGTTCCAACCTTGTCTTCGTCCGAGAACCCTAACACCGGTTTAGTATCCAATTTAACTCTCTTTGGACCATGACTAAAGTCCCCTACGGGTAATCGGACTACCAACATAACCTTGGATGGCCAGTATCCTGCTCTCCCCGGTGCGGCGAAGATAACATTGATAGTTCCCAAAGGAGGCTTTAAAGAATCATCCCTTCGGGGCTCCAAGTTCACCTGACTTCCTCAGCCACTGGAGTGATGCAAGAATTGTCTCAATTTACCCTTGCGGACCAGTTGGTCCAAATGATCTTATAGGCTCCTGCAATCTCCTGTGGTATGTCCATGGTCTTGATGGTACTGGCAATAGAGATTATGATTACGCCTCTCAGGGTTTCCCACCATCTTATTCGGCCACTTGAAGAATGATTCATTCTTAATCTTTTCCAAGACTTGGTGCACTGGCTCTTTGAATACCGCGCTGACTGCTTGAAGATTTAATGATCTTGATTGTCCAGCAAAATCTCTCCATGGTTTACTGTTGTTATAACGGTCCGACCTGAAATCCTTCCTCTTCTAGAGGATAACCTTGTCCGTTCCTTTTCCTTACTGTTGATCTTCCTCAACTCTTTTATACTTGTCAATGCGGTTCATGAGCTGACGCGCGTCAATAACTGGCTTACCAGTCAAGGACTTCCTTAAACCATGGTCAGTAGGGAGGCCGAGTTTAAATGTATTGAGGGCTACTCCATCAAAATCACCTTCCATTTCGTTGAACATCTCCCAATACCTATCTGCGTATGTTTTCAAGGTCTCACCTTCTTGCATGCTCAAGGATAACAAAGAAGCTAAGGGCTTGGCCACTCTTTGGCAGGTGACAAAACGGGAGCCAAATGCTTAAGTGAGTTCTCTAAAGGAATTAATGAAATCTGCTTTCAGGCTGTTAAACCATCTCATCGCAACTAGTCCAAGACTGGAGGGGAAAACTTTGCACATCAAAGTTTCATCCTTGGAATGGACTGCCATCCTCTGATTAAAGTGGCTCACATGTTCCACAGGGTCTGTTTTCCCATTGTAGATAATGAATGTTGGCTGATGAAAACAGCAAGGAAGTCTTGCCTCTTCAATCCTGCGCATGAAAGATGATTTGGAGATTTAGTTCAAAGCCTTGTTTATAGCATCATTCCCTACGCCTCCACGTGATGGACTTCAAAGTTGGCGCTTATGATAGTGCTCCTCTTCATAAGAGAAAGACTCACTAACTGGTGTTCTAGTCTTCCGTTTGTACGAGACATCCTGCTCATCATCAGAATCATCCTCGGAATAAGAAGATGTTCGCCTTCTCTTTGCATGGCGCAACTCTCTCTTTAGCTGATCAATCTCCAGTTGCATATTTTTGTTTTTCTTTGCATGGGACACATGACTTCTACCATGTGACTGGCTTCGATCAGGATGCGTAATGCGTACACTACCTTCACGATCATGTCTCTGCTCTAAGTTAAGAAAAGGATCAACGTGTTGGGATGCCCTAGATTCTGCTGGTTGTTGCTCTGATTCTGCCATCGTTACTTCCACTCTTGCTCAAACTCTTCCTACAGACGGCGCCAATTGTAGGGTCAAGATTTGTAGCCCAAGCCCAAAAGATCTGGACTATGAGTCCAATGAACCCAAAACAATGAATTTGAAGAGAGTGGGTGAAAAAGTTGGGTCGGTTGTGAATTAAACAACGGCTAGCATGGGTTTCAAAGATAAATCAGCATAAAAACGTTCTTAAAGTCTGATTCAATAGACATCTTCGGAGAAAATTTATAAATTGGAATGCTATTTTTGAACTCTAACAATCTTTAATGCTACAGTGTATCTTCTTCTCTCCCCTTTTTCTATTTTTTCCCGGTCCCCCTATTATGAGGGATCTTTTACATTATATAGTGTCTTTTTGGATCATCTTGATCGTACACTTGTTAGTCATCTAAGCTTTTTCTTGAGTATAGATCTCATCAAGCTTTTTCTTTGGTTCTCTGTGAGTGGTGGTGGTTGAGAATGCACTGTTTAGGGGTCTCTCCACATTAATGAAGTCAGAAAAGTTGCTGCAGTGTATTTAATGTTGTGGTAGCAGCTTCTCCTCTAGATATTTATCTGTTCTTATCATCTCCATGCATGCCTGATGTTTATCCTTATTATTGGAACCGTTAGAAAGGTCACTTGAACCTCCCAAGTACTTGCTTAATCGAAACTCTTTACATCCGAGGAGTACACACTCTTCGGACTACTGATGCTCTCTTCGGACCATACCCTTCATTCATTCTCAGGTATACTTTTCCCGCCTGGGTCCCTTTTCAATCATTTTTTCCTCTTCAGACACATCCTCGTCTTCAAATAGGGCCTTAAGCCCAATACATAATTTTGGACTTTTACCCCCACACTTTCTATATTTTTATTTTGTTTTGATAATTGATTTTGGATTTATTATACCATATGGAAAGGTCTATGCTGTTGATAGAGTATTGAAGTTGTGGATGGGTTACACAAATTAGGGGCAAATACATGATTGAAATGTCAAACAGCATGGTCATTCTGCAGCTTCTACCATCCGGAACTATTGACTCTAATGTAAAGATGGAAGTATATGTTGAGTGATATGCACTGGAATAGAGAACTGAAGAATCAGGGTTAAGGTTTAGGAACAAGATGTTCAATTTTTAGGTTGAGATATTCCCCACCCCCCTTGTCTTCTTTTGTTTTGGAGTTGTAGATACACTGGAAAAATGTAGTGCTGCAAAGCATCACTTTTCTCTTCTGAATCTAGCAATTACTACATGAAAGTATGACCATTGTAGTCCGGATTGTCTCCACCAGGATTGTTTGTCTACTTGTATTGACTTCACTGCTTAGGATGGCTTAGCATCACCACCAAGCTATTGAGAAACTCAGCTCGTTATTATTACTATTCTTAAATTCAATATCCCAAAAGTTTACTGGAGCCATGCTTAACACCATCGAACCCATTCAAATTATTGGCTAGGATAATAGGAATGGGATTTGCATGAAAGATTGACAAATATTTTGATCATGTACCAATGCCATGTCTAATGGATTTTAGGGTTTAGGGATTTTAGGAACACATCAACAAGGAAAGCTAGATTCATGTCATTAATACAATCCCATAAAAAAAAACCCCAATCAAAATAAAAATCAAACTTATTCAAAACTCAAGTATAGCACAAAATACAGTTCAAATCGGCACAATATCTGGTTTTTGCACCAGTGTACAAACTGATTTTCACTTAACATACTTGGTAAACCAATTTAACATGTCCGAATGAGACTCTTCAGCACTTTTTACAGCTGACTCATCATCAGCCTTGTACTTTACCGTCCATCCATGACCCACACCAGGGAATATTTTCACAAAGCTATCGATCTGAAAGATATAAATAATAGGAGGTTAAAAAAAAAAGGCCACATAAGTTTTAACATGCAAAGCAGAAACTGAAAATCACTTCATTTTTGTTATGGGCAGAAGAAATAGCTTTTTCATAAAAATAACTAGAAATTTTACTCTACTTGCACTAATACTGGAAGAGATTATGCTCTCTCATCTTGAAAGACGTGAAATTCAAGCATTTTACCCGGGCTTCATTAAATGCTGGAAATCTTCTACGATGGAAAAATTACTTTAAAATGTTTATAATTGGAACATAATTTTTACAGTTATTAAACTAAAAATTGTGATGAGAGAATTTAAGGACGACCTTTCTTTTGCACTCACCTCAGATTTTGCTGACAACTTCTCTCCAAAATGTTTCAGTTGTTCCGATGGGAAAATATGGTCATTCTCTGCTCCCAATATAGCAATAGGAACTTTCACATCTGAAACAATGAACTATAACATCTGAGACAACATGCAATCTGTAACAAACATTTAGCATGAGCATGAGAAATGGGATACTTACCATTGACTTGATCTTCTGTGATCGGACCAGGATGCAAAATGACTGCAGCGTGAAGGTCAGTAGAACTTGCCAATTTCACTAACACCATCCCTGAAAAATATGCAAGCAAGCTTGATATGATAGCAGATAAAGCACTTACGTTTACCATGCAAAAACCATTTTCAAAGATTTCAAGCAATAAGTTTCTTGTCAAAGTTGAATTGAAAGCAAACCACTTACCTCCCCAGCAAAAACCTGCGGCCCCAATGGCTGAAACCCCTTTACTTCTTAGAGCTGCAATCACAGCTTTGGCATCCTCATATCCTTTATCCTAGAAGAAAAAATTTTCAAATAAGCTCTATGTAGTCAGGAACAGGAAGTTTTAATTCACAAAAAACAAATGATAAGTCATTCTATTTCAACCTAGGTCTCAAACAAAACATGCATAAACATGTAACAGTATGTCAATTTGGACATCAAAGGCAGATTAAAATGGTCCCCACTTGTTTTCTTGATTCTTGCACAATTTTTCATATGCCAATCCCACAGATTGTAACTGAAAAGCAAGATACCGACCGTGTTGTGAACTTTCAGCCATGAGTTTATATCGAAGTTAGGGTCCTCAGGATCAATAACCGGATCACCGTAGAAAAAATCGGGAACTACCACCAAGAATCCAGCTGCTGCAATTTTGTCCGCAAGTTTCCTTCACAGGGAGACAATGCATAATATTAATATTATGCAATTGGAAATTAACTGAGAATTAAATGCATGAATGTCTAGTACTATCTAGAACAAGAATTGATTTAGCTGGTGAATAAAATGAGTGATTAGGACAAAAATAGCTCTAAGACATGGATGATGGCAGTTAGGTTCAATTCAAGAGCTTAGTAGAAGATCAAATATGACAAATCATGTTATGTGAAAAACATTTGGTTCCACCAATTCAAACCACCGAGGACTGGATATCATTTCATTTGGCACATTAACATGTGAAGGAATACCGGGTGGTATGAGAAAAATCAAATACATGGTGAGGGAAAAAGAATATAAAGAAGAAAAGAATATATCCTATGCTAAGTATAGTGTTTCAGACTTGTGACCTGAACAGCTTATATTGATGCTATGTATAATCAATATTTAGAAACAAGTTCAGTTTACAAGCCCTTGAATTTAATAAAGGGAAGCTACCAAAACAAACCTTGTGATATTTGCCTCTAAAACACAGAGACGCCTCAGCTCTGAAATGTTACACATAACCCCCTGTAGTTGTGTAGAATTTATGGGGTGATCTATACCAGTGTACGATGTTTCCATTTTTGCGATGTCTGTGAGAGATAATTGGTAAGTAGCCTTACCCCAAAATTCAATGGTTGTGTTATGCAGGCAAATTACATGGAATATTTTATAATCTTCCCTTATATATACTAGCCACTTTCATTTTTCTTATCCTTCTAAGAAATTATAGTCTGAAAGTTTAAAAACTCATTTTAGTTCACTTTCCTTGAAATCATTATTCTCGTAACATTCGTCAGCCACATTCTCCACTCAAGCTTAGATCCTTTTTATGCTTAGCAATAAACTAGTACAGATCTTTTGCTAACTCATAGCATTATTGGCTTTAAATTTTCAATACAACCACAGGCTTTGTGTTGACATGCTAAGTTAGCTGGTCCTTTCAATATCTATCTTATGTTTCTCTTCTTTTATGTCTTAATTCTCAATATTAGTATTGAATTTTGTCAAAAATCCCTATCCTCTTAATTTGAATGATAATTCTCTTTAAAGAACAAAGGCAACCACCCAAATATGTAATTAATTGCCTCCATACAGCACAATTGAACTCTTCAATTTTAAGCAACATAGCAAGTTACAATACTTGATCCAGTAAAAGAAAGAAGTCAATAATAGTACCTTGAATTTGGTGTTTCATACCCTGCAAAGAAAAAAATGACAAGAGGATGCAGAAATTAAATTGTAGCTCCAAGGAACATAATCAAATCTATTGCAAGTTGTACAAGAACCATATAAATAGACCCAGATGGTTAAAAGATTTCTGATTGTTTGTTAGCAATTAGAATCGTTTAGCAAGAATGCACCCAAAAACTTATCAAACCCACCCCTCTCTCTCTCTCTCTCTCCAAAAAGGGTATCTCTTTAAGTGCCTAACTATTTCAGTATTTCCCCATTTATGTATACTATGTAGTCTTCCGTTCAACAAACAGCAGGTATTTGCATGGAGGGTTCTCTTGGGGTCTCCATTTCAAATATTGTCTATCTCATCCATTTCATAGTCCACCTTTCTTTTTATGATCACTAGACTCACTTCTAAACGTTTTGAATTAGAGTCTAGAGATTCAAGAATATTGCAGCATATACATATATAAATTAAACAGTATGTAAATATACATATAGAGGGAGAAAGAAGATAAATTGGTACCTAAAGCATCAGCAATGAAAATGATGGCAAGCTTAGAATCGGGAGAGCCAGTGATGTAAGTTTGAAGGCCTCCAAATTCTTGGACGGTCCCTGCTCCACAGGTTGAGCTCAGGGTTGGTGGGTTCTGAAAGCACTGAGAGCTTAACATCTTATAATTATGATCAGTGCAGTTTCAAAGTGGAGGTGAAGCTGCGGTCTTATACACACAGAATAGACACTGAATAATAATAAAATAATTGAGTTTGAGTTTTGATATACGTCAGTACTTACGTAACACGACAGGACCAACTATCATTGGTTATCTCTCTCACAAATTAATTTTAGTATTCCGACTGTATCATCTTTTTCCTAGTGCCGCCCTCCTCTTTTGTCCAAAGAGTTTATCAAGTACGACACGGACAATGTCGTAAAGTTCCGTGGAAAATAGTTTTGGAAAATTTTGTATATGTATTATTATGTCTTTTTCTTAGAGCCGTCTTACTTTTGTGTTTATTTAGAATTTATTTGGATACAACTTATTTTTGTTAAAATTGAAAACTGAAAACTGAAAATACTATAACAAAATAATTTTTAAATGTGTGAATAGTACCGTGGAACCCGTGACTAGTGCATAAACAATGCCTTTTGTCCCCTGCACAGTGCTCACATGTGATGTTACTGTTCACGAACAGTGCCTTTGTAGTACTCACATGTGAATGTACTGTTTACGCGTTGAAAAAAAAAAGGGCAAAAAATGCAAACGTGGGTTTGGAAACTACGTTTCCAAACCCATACTTAGTGACTGTTTGGATAGCACTGAAATGCACTATGTCTAGTGTTTCACGTTTTCTTTTTTTTTTTTTTGAGAAGAGCGTTTCTTTGGCAATAAGTGGTATCTAGTGGGTCCCGTGCACTGTTCACGAGACCCATAAACCTCTTTTTTAAATAAAACTTTCATTAAACTTGGGTCTCACGGTACTATTCACACATTTAAAAATTATTTTGTTACAGTATTTTCAATTTTCAACAATAAGCAGTATTCAAACAAACTCTTAGTATGACATGGACAATGTCGTAAAGTTTTGTGTAAAATAGTTTTGGAGAATGCTGTATATGTATTATAGTATAATTGTTATAAAATTTTATTGGTAATGAGTTTATCATAAAAAATAACAATCATAAATTGTACACACTTATCCATTATAATTATTCAATTGAAGTAATGAGAAATAATAATTATTAAAAAAAAAAACATTTTTGGAGGAATATTATAGAATAAAAATTTATATATAATTTGTGTATCTCTTTTTTCTTAATTCTAAAACAAAATGCACATCCTAAACACCCACATTTAATGACTTAATTTACAAAATCTACAATGTCCGACTTTAACATTAAAATTGTAATTGTTGTTATTAATATAAAATGTTAGCCCTCCTTCCTTGGTTGTAGCCAACTCATACTTAGGATTAGATGAAACAACAATATTAGAGATAGGTAGGTGTTGTCAAAAGAATGAAAGTAAATGACATCGTTTTAAATTTATGTATTTTACATGGGATGACATGAAGGGCGCATGGGTAAGTATATATGAAGGGGTAGAAGTGCAAGAGGTGAAAATTGTAAATTAAAATGCAAAAAAAATTTGTGTGTATGTGTGAGAGATGAAAAGTCTTAAAACATTGAATCAAGTGAAACAAAAAGTCAATATTTAATTTGTTCTTATCTCTAATGTGACACTTGAGAATATTTCAATTCTCTTTGCATAAAATGCATCACTTTGCAGAATCTCATGCTTTCCCACATGAGGTCTCTGCTTTTATATACATAATTATATATTGATTGATGATTGATTTAAAATTGTTTAATAATATATAAATAAACTTCAATCTTAAATTTTGGATAAAATACAAATAATAATAATAACAATAATAGTTATACATTCCTTATTGTACACTTATCATAAACACACTACCACATTATTGAAATCGTTTTTTTAACTGTTTTAGCTGGAAAAAAAAAAACGTGAAATTGAGTAAAAGAAAGTTAATTATTTTTTTTGTTTTTTCATAAAATATTTCCTAAAATGGTTTCCTAACATATGCCCTAAGGACATACATTAGTAAAACCTATATATATATATATATATATAAAAGACAGTTGTAACAAACCATATAACAAGAGAGACCTACTTCTCCAATAGTATATATATGACACACCACTCTAAAACTCACTTTGCTCATTCTTTTTGTTTCTACAAACTCTTTGTCCTTAAGGTATGTGAATTTTAGACTCATCAAATTTTGTGAAAATTTAATCAAACTATGTGTCGTTTTGGTTTAATTTATTTTTTGGCTACTTAAAAATAAGATTGTTTTTAAAAAAATTATTATTAGAGCAAAGTTGACATATTTAATAGAAAAATTATCACAAAATCTTTTAAGATCTTATTTTTATCAGTTTGCCGTGCATAGCTCGGATTAGCGGCTAGTTATTATTATTAAGAAGTTGATACTAAATACGAAATAAACTCTCTTATATAAACATCTTGTCCTTTTTGATAATTTACAACTCAAGCCACCACTTTTATAAGTACTAATTAAATATTTAGCTTAAAAAAAAAAATAAAAAAAAAAAAAAAAAAAAAAAAAAACCAGTTTCACCGCACTTTTTCAAAAAGTACAATATCAAAAAGTAGAAGCAAACTCACCCTAATTCTCAAGGAAAAAGGTTTTTGCTTTTTCAGGTGTTAAAAAAAAAAAAAAAAAAAATTTTAGAAGTTACATAATGGATAGAGCACAGTATAATTCTCACTCTTCACCTAATTAAAAAAAATAGTCAAATTGTAACTTCTCTCTTTATCTCTCTCAACACATGTAAACGTGTAATTTTCTTGGATATGTGATAAGTCCAATAACCCTACAAATAAGAAATCGATAATTAAGTTGAGTGAAAATCTAGAGGAATATATATATATATATTTATTTATTTAGTTTTCAAATCTTTTTTCCATGACTATAATTTGTATTATTGTGTTGACTCAACTAAAATTTCAGTTTATTTTCATAGTCAGATTATGTACAGGTTTCAAAACCTTTTTTTTTTTTTTTTTCAAAACAACTGCCTCAATTTGATTTCCATGAATTATTTCTACTAGTGTGTAACCCCGTGTAAATGCACAAGTACAATTAAAAATAATCACAATCAAATGGTTTAAATTATACATTTTTTGAGAATTGGTTCAAGTTATACATGGTATATATTAGCTTACACATTTTTTAAACTATACATTTCTAAAATATGTAAAAGTTTCTTGTTATTTATATATATAATTTAGAATTTAATTGAACCACCACGCAACCTTGGTTTGGTAGTCACTCCACAAGTATAAATGCTTGTGGGGCGTGGGGGGCAAGGGCTGGGAGTTCAAGTCTCTAAGAGGGAGCTTTACACACATATCTACTTAGATTAGGTTAGAGTAGAAATTCTATCTTGTATCAAAAAAAAAATTAATTGAATTTAGACTTTTCGGTTTTTGAATCCAATAATTTACTTGCCACAAAAATTAAAATATAAATGGACACGTAGCATAGAATTGAACTCCAATTAAAATTCAATTTAACCGTGTCCTCCACCAAGATTCCTTGTCTACTTATATTGGCTTAACTATCTTGGATTGCTTAGAATCAAGCTATAGTGAAATTCAACTTGGTATATTTTTCATTATAAAATTCAATATCCCGAATGTTTTATGGGAGATATGCTTGATCCCATTCAACTTGTTCCATATAATATTTTGCCTAAATTATATAAATAAAATTGTCCACATTAAGTGGAGTAATGTTAGGAAACACTCATTCTCACACGAAGAATGAAATACAAAACAAATCAAGTTAGAAACACTAATTAAAAAAAAAAAAAAAAAAAAAAAATAATAATGCATATTTAATGACATAGAATCATTATCAAATTTTGTAAAATGATGGTTTGCCAATGGGAGAGAGAGAGAGAGAGAGGAGAGAGAGAGAAGAGAGAGAGAGAGAGAGAGAAGAGAGAGAGAGAGAGAGAGAGAGAGGAGAGAAAGAGAGAGAGAGAGAGACCAAATGTCAATTAGTAATCGTTGATTGAAAACAAAGAGGTTGTAAGGAGAAGTAAAATTAAAATAGAGATTATCGTTTAGAGAATAAATAAATTAACAGTTATATCCGTTTTACCAAAAAAAT